>NC_069500.1:515071576-515221576 GCF_027579735.1 Bombina bombina
GGCCAGTGTCACACAGCATATACTCTGGTTCATTGCTCTGTGCCAGCCAGCAGCCACCAGTGTTAATATCCATTTATAACATTATTTTAAATTTAAAAAAAAATAAAAAAAAAAATATTTTGCTAGTGTAATCTAATTACATTTACTATCAGGCCTGTGTCTGTCAGGCTCACTCAGCATTAATATACCTCATTTTTTTCCAGTCTTTTGGTTAATTGGTCTGTGCCAGGCAGCCACCCAGCACTCATATCTATTCTTCTTCACCTTAATTTTAATATAAAAAAAGTTTAAATTTGTTTGCTAATGTAATCTAATATAATTTTCTATCCGGCCTGAGTGTTTTGCTGACATACAGAGCCTACTGTGTTTACTTGCTGCCCTCCCTAGTCTATGAGCCACGACTCATATGTGTTTAACCTTTTTTTAATTCCCCCCCCAAAAAAATAATCATTTTTCTAGTGTAATCTAATAGTATTTTCTATCAGGCGTGTGTGTATCTGACTTATAGAGCCTACTGTTTTTAATAGCTGCCCTATCAAGGCTATCAGCCATGACTCATATGTATGTGCTTAACCTTTTTCTTTAAATTGCCAAAAAAAAGTCTTTAAATCATTATGCTAGTGTAATCTAATTGTATTTTCTATCAGGCCTGTGTCTGACTGTCTATCTGACTTACACAGCATACTGTTGTTAATTGCTGCCCTACGTAGCAGCCAGCCAATGCGACCACTCATAGAGTCATATGTGCATTGCACTTCTTAACGGAATTTTAATATTAAAATCTAAAATTTTAAAATATTTTGCTAGTGTAATCTAACTTAATTTTCTATCAGGCCTGTGTTTTTGTCACTTACACAGCATACTGTGTTAAATTGCTGCCCTACCTACCATCCACGACTCATATCTGCCAGCCTGTGTGCCAGGCCCAACTAGCCAATTAGTGGCACCAATCACAAATCTTGTAACAGTATATAAAAAAATAAAAATCATAATTTTTTGGACTGCAAATATTCAGTCTCCTAGTGCCATTGAATTGCATTTACCTCCTGCCTGCCACTGCCAGCCTTTTGTGCCAGGCCGTCTAGCCAACTATTTACACCAATCATAATTGTTGTCACAGACAATATAGTTACTAATTAAAATTAAAAAAATTTTGATTGTTGATCTTAATCCTCAGTTTGCTCGTGCCCTAGAATTGCACTTTTCTACTGCCTTCCAAGCCTGTGTGCCAGGCCTACTTGAAAAATATTTACACCAATCATATTTGTTGTGACAGTATTCTTAATAATTAAAAATTACAATTGTTGGTAATAGTTGTTGAGAATCCTCAGTTTGCTGGTGCCATTGAATAGCACTTTCCTCCTGCCTTGCAGCCTGCTGCGAGCCTGGCCCACCTAGCCAATTGTTGCCAGCAATCATATTTCTTTTAACAGTATTGCAAAAATTGTCAATCATCACTGTTTTGACTGTCAGTAATCAGTCTCCTAGTGTCCTTGAATTGCATCTACCTCCTGCCTACCAGCCTTTTGTGCCAGGCCGTCTTGCCAACTATTTATACCAATCATAATTTTTTGTCACAGTATAGTTACTAATTAAAATTTAAAAATTCTTGATTGTTGATGATCTTAATCCTCAGTTTGCTCGTGCCCTAGAATTGCACTTTTCTACTGCCTTACAAGCCTGTGTGCCAGGCCTACTTGAAAAATATTTACACCAATCATATTTGTTGTCACAGTATTCTTAGTAATTAAAAATTAAAATTTTTGTTAATAGTTGTTGTGAATCCTCAGTTTGCTGGTGCCAGTGAATTGCACTTTCCTGCTGCCTTGCAGCCTGCTGTGTGCCCGGCCCACCTAGCCAATTATTGCCAGCAATCATATTTCTTTTAACAGTATTGCAAAAATTGTCAATCATCACTGTTTTGACTGTCAGTAATCAGTCTCCTAGTGTCCTTGAATTGCATTTACCTCCTGCCTGCCAGCCTTTTGTGCCAGGCCGTCTTGCCAACTATTTACACCAATCATAATTGTTGTCACAGTATAGTTACTAATTAAAATTAAAAAATTCTTGATTGTTGATCTTAATCCTCAGTTTGCTCATGCCATTGAATTGCACTTTTCTACTGCCTGCCAGCCTGTGTGCCAGGCCCAACTATCCAATTAGTGCCAGCAATCATATTTCTTTTAACAGTATTGCAAAATTTGTCAATCATCACTGTTTTGACTGTCAATCTGCAGTCTACTAGTGCCCTCCTTAAATTGCATTTTCCTCCTGCCTGCCTGCCTGTATGCCAGTCCCAACTAGCCAATTAGTGCCACCAATCATATTTATTGTAACAGGATTGGAATTTCTGTTAATCATAACTGTTTTGACTGTGATTCTTCAGTTTCCTAGTGCCATTGAATTGCAGTTTCCTTTCTCCCAGTGTGTGTGCCAGACAGGCCCATTTGCCAACTAGTGCCAAACAATCATACTTGTTGTCACAGTACTTGTAATATTTAAAAAAACTAACAATTTGTGATTTTTAAAACATCTGTCTTTTTTGTTGTTGTCAGTCTCACAGCGTATACTGTGCCCACTTTCACAGTGCCACCACTCAATTGGTGTAATAGTATTGTTAGTGTCCATTTAAAAAAAAATGACAGGCAGAGGCAGGCCACCCCGCAGGTTCCGTGGTCGTGGTGCTGTGATTCCTTTAGACCCAACAAATATGCACATTGTTCAGACGCCGGGTGCCAGGGGGGACGTGAAAACTTCTGAGTAGGACCTAGTTGAATGGCTAACACAGGACACCCAATCTTCTTCAGCTTCCGCTGCTAGTCCTCCTAACCTTGACGCACCATCTACGTCCAGCTGTGCTTTGGGCAGGTCTCAAGTGACCAGTGCCACTCCCCCGCCTGTTGCCACCACCAACACTAGCACCACAGCCGCTTCACTTGATCTGTCACAGGAGTTATTGACACATCATTTGGAAGAAATGAGTGATGCGCAACCATCATTGACAGAGTATGTAGATAATAGTGATCAGTCTCAGTCAGGCAGCATTACCGACATGGAGGTACGGTGTGATGATGATGATGATGTTGTACCCGCTGCTGCTTCCTTTCTTGATGTTTCAGATACAAGTGAAGCGGTTGATGATGATGTGTCGGTGGATGTCACGTGGGTGCCTGCTAGAAGAGAAGAAGAAGAGGGGGAAAGTTCAGATGGGGAGACAGAGAGGAGGAGGAGGAGGAGACGATTTGGAAGCACGGGGAGGTCGTCTCAAGGAGCTAGTGGCACAGTCAGATAGCATGCATCGTCACCAGGGGTCAGCCAGACAGCACGCCGACGCCCATCAACGCATGCTGTTGCCACCACCAGAATGCCGTCATCGCAGAGCTCAGCAGTGTGGCATTTTTTTTTGTGTCTGCCTCTGACAACAGCGATGCCATTTGAAACCTGTGCCAAAAGAAACTGAGTCGTGGGAAGTCCAACAGCCACCTAGGTACAAATGCTTTGCGAAGGCACATGGTCTCCCATCACAAAGGCCGATGGGAAGAACACATGAGTAGAAGCAGCACACAAAGTGAAAGCCGCCCTCCTCCTCCTGCTCCAGCATCTTCAGCCATGTCAACCAGTGCTGTCCTCCTTGCCCCCTCTCAACCATCCTCCACTCATTCTCTCTTACATAGCAGTTCCTGGTCATCTGCCCACAGTCAGGTGTCTGTCAAGGACATGTTTGAGCGTAAGAAGCCAATTTCTCAAAGTCACCCCCTTGCCCGGCGTCTGACAGCTGGCTTGTCTGAACTCTTAGCCCGCCAGCTTTTACCATACAAGCTGGTGGAGTCTGATGCTTTCAAAAAATTTGTATCTATTGGGACACCGCAGTGGAAGGTACCTGGCAGAAATTTCTTTTCACAAAAGGCAATCCCAAACCTGTACTCTGTTGTGAGAAAGGAAGTTATGGCATGTCTGGCACACAGCGTTGGGGCAAGGGTCCATATGACCACGGATAGCTGGTCTGCAAAGCATGGTCAGGGCAGGTATATCACCTACACTGCGCATTGGGTAAACCTGCTGACTTCTGACAAGCATGGAATGCGTGGCTCTGCAGAAGAGTTGGTGACACCGCCACGACTTGCAGGCAGGCCTGCTGCTACCGCCTCTACTCCTCCTACTCCATCCTCTTCAATAACCTCTTCCTCGGCTGAGTCCTCTTCAACTTCTGCGTCTTGCTCCACATCTATGGCACCCCCCCAGCTCCCTAGGTACTATGCTACATCCCGGGTACGGCAGTGTCACGCCGTCTTGGGGTTGACTTGCCTGAAAGCGGAGAGTCACACCGCACCAGCACTCCTGACCGCCCTGAACGCACAGGTGGATCAGTGGATGACTCCGCACCAACTGGAGATTGGCAAGGTTGTTTCTGACAATGGAAGTAATTTGGTGGCGGCATTGAAATTGGGCAAGTTGACACATGTGCCGTGCATGGCACATGTGTGTAATCTAATTGTACAACGATTTGTCCATAAGTACCCAGGCTTACAGGATGTCCTGAAGCAGGCCAGGAAGGTGTGTGGCCATTTTCAGGAGTTCCTACACGGCCATGGCGCACTTGTCCGATATCCAGCATCAAAACAACCTGCCAGTGAGGCGCTTGATTTGCGACAGCCCGACACGGTGGAATTCAACACTCCTAATGTTTGACCGCCTGCTCCAGCAAGAAAAAGCTGTTAATGAGTATTTGTATGACCGGGGTGCTAGGCCAGCCTCTGGGGAGCTGGGGATATTTTTTACAAATTACTGGTCGCGCATGCGCAATGCCTGTAGGCTCATGCGTCCTTTTGAGGAGGTGACAAACCTTGTCAGTTGCACCGAAGGCACCACCAGCGACATCATACCATTTGTTTTCTTCCTGGAGCATGCCCTGCGAAGAGTGCTGGATCAGGCAGTAGATGAGCGTGAAGAGGAAGCAGGAGAGTTGTGGTGTCCATCACCCCCACAAACAGCCGAATCAGCATCGCTTGCTGGACCTGTGGCAACGCAGGAAGAGGAGTCAGAGGAGGAATATGGCTTTGAGGAGGAGGAGGAGGAAGACCGAGCACAACAGGCATCCCAGGGTGCTCGTTGTTGTCACCTCTCTGGTACCCGTGGTGTTGTACGTGGCTGGGGGGAAGAAGATACCATCAGTGAGATCAGTGAGGAGGAGGAACGGGACATGATTAGCTCGGCATCCAACCTTGTTCAAATGGGTTCTTTCATGCTGTCATGCCTGTTGAGGGACCCTCGTATAAAAAAGCTAAAGGAGAACGACCTGTACTGGGTGTCCACGCTCCTCGACCCCCGGTATAAGCTTAAAGTTCCTGAAATGTTACCAAATTCCCGCATGTCAGAAAGGATGGAGCATTTTCATAATAAATTAAAAACTATGCTTTACACAGCGTATAAGGGTGATGTCACAGCACCACAGGAATGTAACAGGGGAAGAGATGAAATTAATCTTCCTCCTCCTCCTCCCACGACCACGGCGGCAAGGACCGGACGCTTTCCTGACGTCTTGTTGATGGAGGACATGCGTACCTTTTTAACTCTCATGCACCATCAGAGCCTTTTGGGATCCAGCCTTAGAGAAAGACTTAACCGACAGGTAGCAGACTACCTAGCTTTAACTGAGGATCTCGACACTCTCAGGAGCGATGGACCCCTTGACTACTGGGTGTGCAGGCTGGACTTGTGGCCTGAGCTATCCCAATTTGCAATGGAACTTCTGGCCTGCCCCGCTTCAAGTGTCCTGTCCGAACGGACTTTCAGTGCAGCAGGAGGTTTTGTCACTGAGAAGAGAAGTCACCTAGGTCAAAAAAGCCTTGAATATCTCACTTTTATAAAAATGAATGAGTGCTGGATCCTGAAGGGACTGACATTGGGCAATATATTTGAATAAAAAAGGCCTGATGATGTGATGAGCTGGCTTGGGCTACAACTGGTACACAGGCTGGCCTTTTTTTTTGGTTATAAAGCTGGAGGACTTGCTTGACTTATCCGCCAACAACTAGTGTTCAAGCCACAAGCTTTTAGGGCACTTTTTAAATGTTTTACAAACATCAATTTTTCTGTCCGCTGCTACAGCAGTTGCTACAACAATACCCAATTTTTTCAGTCATTTGTACATTCCTAATTTTTGTGGCCTCTGCTGCAGCTCTGTGGGTACAAAACTAAAATAAAAAAAAAGGCACATAACACTAGTGATTAAACTGTTACGAATTGTACAACTTAGCTCACCACTCATATCTGGTGGACCATTAAATTGAATGCAAAATGCCACAAATTTGAAGGAGGAGGACCGACCAAGCATCTTTATCCGTCTCTTGGTTGCTCTAAATTATCTCTGTGTTCCATCTATGCCATACCTGTACTCTATTGTGCAAAAGGGTAGCATATGTGGTGTTTCATGCTGTTGTGCCTGTTGCGGGTCATGGCCCATGGTATAAAAAGGCTGAAGGAGAACGACCTGTAATGGGTGGCCCATCAAATTTTTAGAAAAATGTTCCTGGTTCCTCTCAATTATCTCTGGGTTTCTAAAATGGATGCCATACCTGTACTCGCTTGTGCAAAAGGATGGCATATGTGGTGGTGTTTCCTGCAGTAGTTTCTGTTGAGGGTGCTGTACCCTCTTATAAAAAAGCTGAAGGAGAACGACCTGGAGTGGGTGTCCAAGCATGGTTTTTGGGGCTATTTCACTTTTCAAAAAAATTATCTGTGGGTTTCTAAAATCAATGCCATACCAGTACTCTATTGTTCAAAAGGATGCCATATGTTCTCTTTCCTGCTGGTATTTTGTTTGAGGGTCCTGGACCCTCTTATAAAAAGGCCTAAGGAGAAAGAGGTGTACTGGGTGTCCACTCAATTTTTTTTTCAATTTCACATTTGACCAAAATTATCTCTGGGTTTGTAAAATCAATGCTGTACCTGTACTCTATTGTTCAAAAGGATGCCATACGTCCTCTTTCCTGCTGGTGTTTTTTTTTTGAGGGTCCTGGACCCTCTTATAAAAAGGCCGAAGGAGAAAGAAGTGTACTGGGTGTCCATCGAATCATTTGTTTGATTCAAATTCCCGGTTGCAACAAATTATCTCCGGGTTTCTAAAATCAATGCCTTTCCCGTAATCTAATTTTCAAAAGGATGCCATATGTCCTCTTTCCTGCTGCTGGTTTTGTGGAGGGTCCTGGAGCCTCTGCTAAAAAAAGGCCTAAGGATAAATAAGTGTACTGGGTGTCTAATCAATCTTTTTTTAGATTTCACGGTTGCAACAAATTATCCCAGGGTTTCTAAAATCAATGACTTTCCTGTAATCTATTAGTCACAAGGATGCCATATGTCCTCTTTCATGCTGTTGTTTCTGTTGAGGCTCCGAGAGCCTCTTATAAAAAGGCCTAAGGATAAAGAAGTGTACTGGGTGTATAATCTAATTTTTTTTAGATTTCACGGTTGCAACTAATGATCTCTGTGTTTCTAAAATCAATGCCTTTCCTGTAATCTAATTTTCAAAAGGATGCCATATGTCCTCTTTCATGCTGTTGGTTTTGTGGAGGGTCCTGGAGCCTCTGCTAAAAAGGCCTAAGGATAAAGAAGTGTACTGGGTGTCTAATCAATCTTTTTTTAGATTTCACGGTTGCAACAAATTATCCCAGGGTTTCTAAAATCAATGACTTTCCTGTAATCTATTAGTCACAAGGATGCCATATGTCCTCTTTCATGCTGCTGTTTCTGTTGAGACTCCGGGAGCCTCTTATAAAAAGGCCTAAGGATAAAGAAGAGTACTGGGTGTATAATCTAAGTTTTTTTAGATTTCACCGTTGCAACTAATGATCTCTGTGTTTCTAAAATCAATGCCTTTCCTGTAATCTAATTTTCAAAAGGATGCCATATGTCCTCTTTCCTGCTGCTGGTTTTGTGGAGGGTCCTGGAGCCTCTGCTAAAAAAAGGCCTAAGGATAAATAAGTGTACTGGGTGACTAATCAATCTTTTTTTAGATTTCACGGTTGCAACAAATTATCCCAGGGTTTCTAAAATCAATGCCTTTCCTGTAATCTATTAGTCACAAGGATGCCATATGTCCTCTTTCATGCTGCTGTTTCTGTTGAGGCTCCGGGAGCCTCTTATAAAAAGGCCTAAGGATAAAGAAGTGTACTGGGTGTATAATCTAATTTTTTTTAGATTTCACGGTTGCAACTAATGATCTCTGTGTTTCTAAAATCAATGCCTTTCCTGTAATCTAATTTTCAAAAGGATGCCATATGTCCTCTTTCATGCTGTTGGTTTTGTGGAGGGTCCTGGAGCCTCTGCTAAAAAGGCCTAAGGATAAAGAAGTGTACTGGGTGTCTAATCAATCTTTTTTTAGATTTCACGGTTGCAACAAATTATCCCAGGGTTTCTAATATCAATGCCTTTCCTGTAATCTATTAGTCACAAGGATGCCATATGTCCTCTTTCATGCTGTTGTTTCTGTTGAGGCTCCGGGAGCCTCTTATGAAAAGGCCTAAGGATAAAGAAGTGTACTGGGTGTATAATCTAATTTTTTTTAGATTTCACGGTTGCAACTAATGATCTCTGTGTTTCTAAAATCAATGCCTTTCCTGTAATCTAATTTTCAAAAGGATGCCATATGTCCTCTTTCATGCTGCTGGTTTTGTGGAGGGTCCTGGAGCCTCTGCTAAAAAGGCCTAAGGATAAAGAAGTGTACTGGGTGTCTAATCAATCTTTTTTTAGATTTCACGGTTGCAACAAATTATCCCAGGGTTTCTAAAATCAATGCCTTTCCTGTAATCTATTAGTCACAAGGATGCCATATGTCCTCTTTCATGCTGTTGTTTCTGTTGAGGCTCCGGGAGCCTCTTATAAAAAGGCCTAAGGATAAAGAAGTGTACTGGGTGTATAATCTAAGTTTTTTTAGATTTCACGGTTGCAACTAATGATCTCTGTGTTTCTAAAATCAATGCCTTTCCAGAAATCTATTTTTCTAAAGGATGCCATATGTCCTCTTTCCTGCTGCTGGTTTTGTGGAGGGACCTGGAGCCTCTGCTAATAAGGCCTAAGGATAAATAAGTGTACTGGGTGTGTAATCCAGTTTTTTTTAGATTTCCCGGTTGCAACAAATTATCTCTGGGTTTCTCAAATCAATGCCTTAAATGTAATCTATTGTTCAAAAGGATGCCATATGTCCTCTTTCCTTTTTTTTTGGTTTTCTCTGTATTTTTGTTTATTTTAGAAAATGTAATGCACTTATAGGTTCACTAAGATTATGACTTTGCACACTGCCATTTTCCATGCAGCATTTTGACATGTCGTGTGATATGACTAGAAGAATGGTATGTTTTTAATCTGCTGAGCATAATAATAAAAAAAAAAAATAATTTAACTTGAGTTAATAACTGAAGCATGACTTCAGGAGTCAGGTGTGGTCGTAGGTAGTGGTTGTTAGCAGATTCTTTTTAATGCAAATTGCAATTGCCACAGCGTGCATAAAATGTGCGTCACTAGTCCAAATCTTACCTTTTTTTTTCATTCAGGATTAGTTTGTTGTTTCCGGCGCCATATTGGAAATGCAAAAAACAGGTCTCCATACCCGTTGATATAAGGGGTGACTAGTGCTTTTACCAGGATCCTCTTGGATAGCCCCAGAAAGTGTGACTATGAATCCCAAAAAGAAAATTAAATTAAGGTTGAAAAATAACTACAAAGTAAATTGTAAGACCTGGAGCTCCTCAAACACATGTCCTACCGCAACAGCTATAGGCTCGGCCCCCCCAAACCTTACCTTTTTAATGCCAATTGATATTGCCACAGCTGGAACAACAGTAAATAACATGTGCGTCACCACAGTCTCTGAAGCTGTTGTCGGATGTATACAAAAACACTGATAAAGTATTCCTTTCGGGGCGCAAAGAGATGGCTACCGGAACACTCCAGGAACTTCCCAAGAGTCGCTGTCTTGTGTTTCTGGTGATGTTGGAGACATCTGGGTAGTGTACAGGGAGGCCCAAAATCCTCTCCATCTCTGTGCACCACTGGACAGGACATCCTTGTCATCCATAAGCACATGAAATTGCTTGCATTTTCCTTGGTTCAAGAAGTTCAGCTTTTGTGGTGATAGTACAGAATTAAATAAACTTTGGTTTCCTACCATACTCAAGACAATCTTGTAGTTCAAGCTTCGGACTTGCTGTGGGAAACAGTGGCCTGTCCATACCAGGAAGATGATTTAGACAGAAGTAACGGGCTCTGATTGCAGGTGACACATGTTTATCATCAATCATCAAAGGGGTTGCGTGCAGAATATGGCTGATTGCCCCTTATTCACATGTTTGTCCAGAGCCACAACATTTGCAAACAGCCAGAAGAAAGGTCGGTTCTCACCAGCCTTAAGTTGAGTTCAATTACCAAATGCTGATATTCAAAAAATAGACAAACAGTGCCTTAAAAAACACATTTGCAATATGGATTCACCAGAGCAAGGTCATTGCAAGTACTTCCCATGAAAACAAAATTAAAATGCCACAACTCCGCAATCTTCCCCTTCACATTATTATTGTCACACTCCATTGTACTCCTATGCCCACCTCCCTACTCTTGTTTTTGTTGAGGGTCCTGGAGCCTCTGCTAAAAAGGCCTATGGATAAATAAGTGTACTGGGTGTCTAATCAATGTTTTTTTTCTATTTCCCGGGTCATATAAATGATCTCTGGGATTCTAAAATCAATGCCTTTCCTGTAATCTATTATTCAAAAGGATGACATATGTCCTCTTTCATGCTGTTGTTTTGGTTGAGGCTCCGGGACCCTCTTATTAAAAAGGCCTGAGGATAAATAAGTGTACTGGGTGTCTAATCAATGTTTTTTTCTATTTCCCGGGTCATATAAATGATCTCTGGGATTCTAAAATCAATGCCTTTCCTGTAATCTATTATTCAAAAGGATGACATATCTCCTCTTTCATGCTGTTGTTTTGGTTGAGGCTCCGGGACCCTCTTATTAAAAAGGCCTGAGGAAAAATAAGTGTACTGGGTGTCTAATCAATGTTTTTTTCTATTTCATGGTTGCAAATAATGATCTGTGGGTTTCTAAAATCAATGCCTTTCCTGTAATCTATTATTCAAAAGGATGACATATGTCCTCTTTCATACTGTTGTTTCGGTTGAGGCTCCGGGACCCTCTTATTAAAAAGGCCTGAGGATAAATAAGTGTACTGGGTGTCTAATCAATGTTTTTTTCTATTTCCTGGGTCATATAAATGATCTCTGGGATTCTAAAATCAATGCCTTTCCTGTAATCTATTATTCAAAAGGATAACATATGTCCTCTTTCATGCTGTTGTTTCGGTTGAGGCTCCGGGACCCTCTTATTAAAAAGGCCTGAGGATAAATAAGTGTACTGGGTGTCTAATCAATGTTTTTTTCTATTTCCCGGATCATATAAATGATCTCTGGGATTCTAAAATCAATGCCTTTCCTGTAATCTATATTTCAAAAGGATGACATATCTCCTCTTTCATGTTGTTGTTTCGGTTGAGGCTCCGGGACCCTCTTATTAAAAAGGCCTGAGGAAAAATAAGTGTACTGGGTGTCTAATCAATGTTTTTTTCTATTTCACGGTTGCAAATAATGATCTGTGGGTTTCTAAAATCAATGCCTTTCCTGTAATCTATTATTCAAAAGGATGACATATGTCCTCTTTCATGCTGTTGTTTCGGTTGAGGCTCCGGGACCCTCTTATTAAAAAGGCCTAAGAATAAATAAGTGTACTGTGTATCTAATCAATGTTTTTTTCTATTTCCCGGGTCATATAAATGATCTCTGGGATTCTAAAATCAATGTATTTCCTGTAATCTATTATTCAAAAGGATGACATATCTCCTCTTTCATGCTGTTGTTTCGGTTGAGGCTCTGGGACCCTCTTATTAAAAAGGCCTGAGGAAAAATAAGTGTACTGGGTGTCTAATCAATGTTTTTTTCTATTTCCCGGGTCATATAAATGATCTCTGGGATTCTAAAATCAATTGCTTTCCTGTAATCTTTTATTCAAAAGGATGACATATCTCCTCTTTCATGCTGTTGTTTCGGTTGAGGCTCCGGGACCCTCTTATTAAAAAGACCTGAGGAAAAATAAGTGTACTGGGTGTCTAATCAATGTTTTTTTCTATTTCACGGTTGCAAATAATGATCTGTGGGTTTCTAAAATCAATGCCTTTCCTGTAATCTATTATTCAAAAGGATTACATATGTCCTCTTTCATGCTGTTGTTTCGGTTGAGGCTCCGGGACCCTCTTATTAAAAAGGCCTAAGAATAAATAAGTGTACTGGGTGTCTAATCAATGTTTTTTTCTATTTCCTGGGTCATATAAATGATCTCTGGGATTCTAAAATCAATGCTTTTCCTGTAATCTATTATTCAAAAGGATGACATATGTCCTCTTTCATGCTGTTGTTTCGGTTGAGGCTCCGGGACCCTCTTATTAAAAAGGCCTAAGAATAAATAAGTGTACTGGGTGTCTAATCAATGTTTTTTTCTATTTCCCGGGTCATATAAATGATCTCTGGGATTCTAAAATCAATGCCTTTCCTGTAATCTATTATTCAAAAGGATGACATATCTCCTCTTTCATGCTGTTGTTTCGGTTGAGGCTCCGGGACCCTCTTATTAAAAAGGCCTAAGAATAAATAAGTGTACTAGGTGTCTAATCAATGTTTTTTTCTATTTCCCGGGTCATATAAATGATCTCTGGGATTCTAAAATCAATGCCTTTCCTGTAATCTATTATTCAAAAGGATGACATATGTCCTCTTTCATGCTGTTGTTTCGGTTGAGGCTCCGGGACCCTCTTATTAAAAAGGCCTAAGAATAAATAAGTGTACTGGGTGTCTAGTCAATGTTTTTTTCTATTTCCCGGGTCATATAAATGATCTCTGGGATTCTAAAATCAATGCCTTTCCTGTAATCTATTATTCAAAAGGATGACATATGTCCTCTTTCATGCTGTTGTTTCGGTTGAGGCTCCGGGAGCCTCTTATTAAAAAGGCCTGAGGAAAAATAAGTGTACTGGGTGTCTAATCAATGTTTTTTTCTATTTCCCGGTTGCAACTAATGATCTGTGGGTTTCTAAAATCAATGCCTTTCCTGTAATCTATTAATCAAAAGGATGACATATCATCTCTTTCATGCTGTTGTTTCGGTTGAGGCTCCGGGACCCTCTTATTAAAATGGCCTAAGAATAAATAAGTGTACTGGGTGTCTAATCAATGTTTTTTTCTATTTCCAGGGTCATAAAAATGATCTCTGGGATTCTAAAATCAATGCCTTTCCTGTAATCTATTATTCAAAAGGATGACATATGTCCTCTTTCATGCTGTTGTTTCGGTTGAGGCTCCGGGACCCTTTTATTAAAAAGGCCTGAGGAAAAATGAGTGTACTGGGTGTCTAATCAATGTTTTTTTCTATTTCACGGTTGCAAATAATGATCTGTGGGTTTCTAAAATCAATGCCTTTCCTGTAATCTATTATTCAAAAGGATGACATATGTCCTCTTTCATGCTGTTGTTTCGGTTGAGGCTCCGGGACCCTCTTATTAAAAAGGCCTAAGAATAAATAAGTGTACTGGGTGTCTAATCAATGTTTTTTTCTATTTCCTGGGTCATATAAATGATCTCTGGGATTCTAAAATCAATGCCTTTCCTGTAATCTATTATTCAAAAGGATGACATATGTCCTCTTTCTTGCTGTTGTTTCGGTTGAGGCTCCGGGACCCTCTTATTAAAAAGTCCTAAGAATAAATAAGTGTACTGGGTGTCTAATCAATGTTTTTTTTCTATTTCCCGGGTCATAAAAATGATCTCTGGGATTCTAAAATCAATGCCTTTCCTGTAATCTATTATTCAAAAGGATGACATATCTCCTCTTTCATGCTGTTGTTTCGGTTGAGGCTCCGGGACCCTCTTATTAAAAAGGCCTAAGAATAAATAAGTGTACTGTGTGTCTAATCAATGTTTTTTTCTATTTCCCGAGTCATATAAATGATCTCTGGGATTCTAAAATCAATGCCTTTCCTGTAATCTATTATTCAAAAGGCTGACATATGTCCTCTTTCATAATGTTTTTTCTGTTGAGGCTCCGGGAGCCTCTTATAAAAAGGCCTAAGGATAAAGAAGTGTACTGGGTGTCCAATCAATGTTTTTTTCTATTTCCCGGGTCATATAAATGATCTCTGGGATTCTAAAATCAATGCCTTAACTGTAATCAGTTGTTCACAAGGATGCCATATGTCCTCTTTCATGCTGTTGTTTCAGTTGAGGCTCCGGGAGCCTCTTATAAAAAGGCCTAAGGATAAAGAAGTGTGCTGGGTGTCCAATCAATGTTTTTTTTTATTTCACAGTTGCAAAAAAATTATCTATGGCTTTGTGAAATCTATGCCTTACCTGTCAAAAGGATGCCATATGTCCTCTTTCCTGCTGTTGTTTTTTTTGGGGGTCCGGAACACTATTCTAAAAAGGCCGAAGGAGAACGACCTGTACTGTACTTGGTGTCCAATCATGTTTTTGTTTTCAATTTCACGGTTCATAATAAATATCGCCGTGTAACTAAAATCAATGCCATACCTGTACTCTGTTGTTCAAAAGGATGGCATATGTGGTGTTTCATTCTGTTGTGGTTGTTGAGGGTCGTGGCCATGGGACAGTGTATAAAACGGCTGAAGGAGAACAACCTGTACAGCCTTGCTCCTCTTTTTAGGCAGGCCAGCTCTTTGCATACATGCCCACAGACTCTGTAACGCATGCCTCTTTTAGGGAGAGGTGCAGCCATAATGCAGGGTCAGAACCTCTGCCTGCAACTGTTATACTCGATTTTGTGAAAGGAAGTAAGCTTACCATGGTTCCCTGCATACACGTATTGTTGTTATATTTTGGTGAGGGTAATCATGATGGCCATGTAGACCATCACCACTGAGAGTCCTGGAAGTAACAGGGATGAGATGAAAGAGCTAAGAATAGTAGAACTTGAAACAACAGAGTTAGCCATGGGTGTTAGTGCAAGACCGCTTGGCTTTTTTTTGGCTTTGGGTGCGGCTATTCATGCAGGCCATATAGAGCTGCCACCATTCGGTGTCGTATCAGCTATTAAACTAATAAGAACAGTACTACCAAAATACAGCCAATGAAGGGCCTTATGAAGACTGAGCCAAGGTTGGATTGTAGTATTTGGTTAGGCTAATCATGATGGCCATGTAGACCACCACAGAGAGTCCTGGAAGTAACAGGGATGATGAGATGAAAGTGCTAAGAATAGTACTACTTGAAACAACAGAGTTAGCCATGGGTGTTAATCCAAGACCGCTTGGATTTATTTTTGTATTGGGTGCGGCTAATCATGCAGGCCATATAGAGCTGCCACCATTCGGTGTTGTATCAGCTATAAAAATAATAAGAACTGTACTATCAAAATACAGACAATGAAGGGCCTATGAAGACTGAGCAAAGGTTGGATTGTAGTATTTTGTTCGGCTAATCATGATGGCCATGTAGACCACCCGTAACAGGGATGAAAGTGCTAAGAATAGTACTAATTGAAACAACCGAGTTAGCCATGGGTGTTAGTCTAAGACCACTCAGCTTTTTTTTGGGTTTGGGTGCAGCTAATCATGAAGGCCAGATAGACCTGCCACCATTTGGTGTTGTAACAGGTATTAAACTGCAAAGAACAGTACTACTTAACACAACCTACTTACCATGGGTCCCAGAGCATATGTTTGGTTATTATATTTTGTAAGGGTAATCATGCAGGCCATATAGACCTCCACCGATAGGGTGAGTATGAGTAACAGCTATTAAAATGCGAAGGACATTACTAATTAACACAACATAGTTACCATGGGTCGCAGACCAAGAGCAGATGTCTTATTATTATATTTTGTATGGGTAATCATCCAGGCCGTATAGACCTCACCAAATAGGGAGAGTTACAGAGATTAAAGTGCTAAGAATGGTAGTACTTAAAACACAACCTAGTTAAAATGGGTACCAGACCGCATGTCGTATTATTATATTTTTTCAGGGTAATCAGGCAGGCCATATAGAACACCCCCGATGGGGGGGGGGGCGGACAGGGATTAAAGTGCTAAGAAAAGTACTAATTAACACAAGCTAGTTGGGTCCAAGAACGCATGTTTAATTATTAGACTTTATTAGGGTAATTATATATCTAACAAATCTATCTATTTCTCTTCTATCGATTCTATCTAACTATCAATCTATGTATATCTATCTATCCTATCTATCAATCTATCTTCTGTCCGGGATGTTTTGAGACAGCCACTTTGGGAATGTTAGTTGATTTAGGCCCATTATGGCTTAAAAGCAGACTCTGCATAAACTATGTAATTTTCCATGGGAGTTTTGCCAGGGATCCCCCTCCAGCATGCGACAGTCCAGGTGTTAGTACCCTTGAAACAACTTTTCCATCACTATTGTGGCCAGAAAGAGTCCTTGTAGGTTTTAAAGTTCACCTGCCTATTGAATTCAATGGCGGTTCGCACGGTTCAATACCAGAGGTTCGAGTCCGCCGTTTGCGAACCGAAAATTTTAGGTTCGCGACATCACTACTTGTGGGTAAGTGTGTATTTTATGGAAAACTTTTAACTCCACCCCCACTGATAAGGTTAGGTTCACTTAAATGATTGGCTAACACGAATCTGCCCTTGGGGCCCAGTCGCAATTGCGACCTCTGCACCCCCTATAGTTTCACCCCTGACAGAACCCTTTTGCAAATGTGGTTGTTAATATTGTTTTTCTTTTTTTCCAACAGCTCTCCTTTGCTGTTCAATTTACTATGTATTGGACCATTGAATACAGCTATATATGTTAGTGGAAGGAGCTTGAACTGTCAATGGCTAGAAAATGTAGGTAAAGTGAGCCTCAATGAATGTAGAATATGATCTCACCTTAACCAACGAGGCCTCTTGGAAGCCTAATGAGAATTCATGAATATAGCCAATTGACTATGGTTGTAATGTCTACTACCATATGAAGACATTGAAAAGATTAACAAGATGAATAAATATTTTTAGATATTAAAGTGATGGTAAACAATGTGGATCCGTTATGCAGAATGAGAATAAGGTAATAAAATTAATGGCACTTTCATTCATAAATTGCGTGTAATATGCATTTATTAAAGTATAATAACACATATGCTTTTTTAATCCAGCCGCGGTTCTCCCACCCATCTATTTTTAGAACCTTTTCTTTTTTGGGTCATGTTCTTCGATCCTCCAATCACTCCCCGGACCAGCTGGCATTCTTTGATGTTACTAATACGTCCCTTGCACGTATAGTGCATACGCTAAGCATTTTCTGCTGCAGGAAATCTTTAGCACATGTACAAATCAATCCATGAAGACACAACACATAGGAAGCGAGTGGTACCGCTCTCTATGTCACATAGTCAAGAAAGCTGGAAGAAGAGAGAGGTCTGAGCAAACATCCGTCTTCAGGTTAGAATAAAAAATTACTTTAGAAAACGATGGTGCCAAAATAAATTTAAAAAAAAACATATCCATTACCATTAGCATACATAAACTAATGCATTGGGCTATTTTGATAAGTAAAAAATAAGCATTTATTTGCTTAGAAACAAATATATTTTTAACAATTAAAAATTATGCTAAATAGTTTTTTTTTTTCTATTGCATTTCAGTGACCAGACATTTATGGACAGTATATAGTGACAGAGTGGGTGTTGTCATGGTAACACTATTAAAGCAAAAACAAGCATTCTTATATTGCATTTTAAAATTCACTATCCTACCCAATTTAACAATATGTTGGCGAATGCCATCAAAAATGTATTAAAAGTAAATAATGGTTATATATATCTCAAAGCCTCATTTCCTCGGACAATATGCAACTTCACTGTGTGTCACAAGCATAACATTCAAGATCAACAAATAGATATTTAAAAAAAACAGGTTAAAGCACCATACAACTCCTGGGGCACAATCCGTTGATTTAACGCATTTTGCTTCCACTTTCTCAGAGGTTGAGTTACCAACTTTATTTGAAGAAAATAAGGGAGATTAAGGAATCTATAAATTGCACGTAGGAAATCAAGAATTTATACAGTAAGTTCTGGGGGCAAAAAACAAAAAACAATTTTTTTACAGTTTGGTACAACAAAATTTTTCAAAATAATCTTCATTTGCACAGTCTAGCTTAATACAGTCAACAACATTCTGCAAATCCATTATTTCTATTTCTTATTTATTTATTTATTTATTTATTTATTTATTTATTATTATTATTCTTTATTTATAAAGTGCCAACAGATTCTGCAGCGCTGTCCTTTGGGTACAAAGATAAAAGTACAATGGTGAAACAATACAATAAAATACAATTTTTTTACAGACAAATACAGGGGGAATTGAGGGCCCTGTTCCTGTGGGAACTTACAATCTAGATGGGTAGGAGGATTGGAAACAGGAGGTGGGGACTGCAAAGGTGAGAATGATATTAGCGAGGAGATAGATGAGGGCAACTGTTAGGTAAGTGAAATTAATTTGTTACTGAGTCGGGTGATAAGCTTCCCTGAACATAAAGGTCTTTAGGGAACGTTTAAAGGAGGAGAGGTTAGAGAAAAGTCTGACAGCTCGAGGAAGTGTGTTTCAGAGGGTTGGTTCAGCACAAGAGAAGTCCTGTAGTCTAGCATGAGAGGAGGTGATGGTAGAGGACGCAAGGAGCAGGTCATTGTTGGATCTTAGGGGGCGGACTGGAGTATATTTGTTGATAAGTGAGGATAGGTAGGGTGGGGCAGCATTGGTGAGGGTTTTGAAGGTAAGGGTGAGAATATTGAATTTAACTCTGCTGTGAGTGGGGAGCTAGTGAAGGGACTCACAGAGAGGTGCAGCAGATACAGAGTGTCGGGAGAGGTGGATTAGCCTGGCAGATGCATTTAGGATGGATTGAAGAGGAGAGAGGTGGGAAAGAGGGAGGCCAGTTACCAGGTAGTTGATTAACTGTTTAGTAGTTTCAGCGCTCAGAAATGGATGAATTTTGGAGATATTGCGTATGTGGTTGAGACAAGATGAAGAGATCAATTGGATGTTGGGAATAAAGGACAGATTTGAGTCAAGTGTGACTCCAAGGCAGCGGACTTGGGGTGATGGGGAGATAGTGGTGCCGCCAACAGTGATAGAAAAATAAGAAACTGGAGTAGAGTTAGAGGGGGGATTAGAAGTAGTTTGTTCTTGGACATGTTTAATTTTAGATGGTGAGAGGCCATCCAGAAGGAAATGCCAGATAAGCAGTCGCTGATGTGAGAATTGAGAGAAGGAGAAAGTGCAGGGGTGGATAGGTAGATCTGGGTATCATCAGCACAGAGGTGATAGTTGAAGCCATAGTTGTTGAAAAGTATACCCAGTGAAGAAGTGTAAATAGAGAACAGTAGAGGACCCAGGACAGAGCCTTGAGGTACTCCAACAGACAGAGGCAATATAAAGGAGGAGTCACCAGCAAAAGAGACAGAGAAGGATCTGTTAGAGAGATAAGAGTGAATCCAGGAGTGGGCAGTGTCACAGAACCCAAGAGAGCCGAGAGTCCATAGGAAAGGGGATGGTCAACAGTGTCAAAGGCAGCAGATAGGTCAATTAAGATGAGTATAGAGTAGTAGCCTTATTTAAGGCACAGTAGGTGCAACAACATTAAAGGGACATGAAACAAAAAAAAAATTCTTTCATGATTCAGATAGAGAATACAATTTTAAACATCTTTCCAAAATTACTTCTATAATTTAATTAAAAATGTGGGTTTCATGTTTCTTTAAAATTATTAACTAAATAAGAGTACAGTAGCACAATATTAAATGTTTAAAATGGAGATTTTCCATGAGAAATATAAGGGAAAACATGTTTTAAAAGCCGGTAAATAAGAGATTGGGCAAATAAGGGAGGTCCTTGAAATAAGGGAAGGTGTTGAACTCTATTCAGAAGTGATACAGCTATTCATAACTGAAGTTAATATTTCCTTTTGTCTGCTGTTGGAAAAAGCTGCTGTTTTCACCACTACTAAATCTAACAATCTTTCAATTATTGTGTGGGTTGATTGAGATATATTTGATACTGTGATTCACTTATATCCTTTTTGCAATTTGAGCTATTTGACAATCCTGTGCTGCAGCTATTTTTAGTTGTTTGGCACTCAGATTTTTCTGTGAAGTACCAACACAAATTTTATCTATTTGTTTTTAGCCGACCAAGCATTTATTTAGAAAAAAACGAGAAAACGTAAATTTGCAGAAATATCATAATATGGAAAAAATCATCAAAATATAAACATTTTCTTGGCGTACATAGTAAATAGCAGAACAGGAGTCATTATTTCCTAAATATTTCAAACTGTCATTTTATTGTACCAAATTTAGCATCAGTTCTCCTTCCCAAAACATCAAAACAGGATTTTATACTTATATTGTTCAATTAAAATTAACAATAAAAACCAGAATATAAAATGTATTATTTTTGTCACTATGCACCACCTTGTAATTTATGCAAAAGTGAGTATGTATACAATATCTATCCATACAAATATTATATACATTTTAACATTACAATAATTCTGATCTTTCATAGGGTTGGTTTAACCCATTTTGCCAATGCATCCATGTTTCTACCCCTGTCTAAACTCATTTGGGGTAACAAATATGCATAGAAATAAATATAAAAAAACTAAAGTTCTGTTAAAAGTCATAATATATAACATTTCAATAGATATACCTGATTTATTTTACACTCACACAGTTTATTTTGATTCTTAAAATGTTTTATTATTTCAGAGAGACATGGATCTAGGAGCAATGACATCAACAACAAAACAGAATGAAGCTGTTACTGTCATCTTATCTTTTATTAATATGATGATCACTATAAGCCACCGGTTTACAAACCTGCCCTCAGGCCTCCCTAACAGGCAAGGTTTTCAGGATTACCATGGATGAGGGCCAATGAAATAACCATGTTTACTAATAAGCTGAATATTTCACCGGTGCTCAAATTCCTATATACTCAAAATGTGGCCTGTTAGCGAGGCCTGAGGACAGATTTTAAAACAAGTGCTATAAGCTATAAGGACATGAAACCTCTTGACTGAATTATAAAAACTTCTACTTTCAAATGTGATGTATTTTAATGGTAAAGGAGTAATAAAGGTCTCTTAAAAAGCAAAGGAACTCTAAATTAGAAACAATGCTAAGAGGTATTTGTCATTGCAACTGGATGGATGCAGGAAGTTGAGGATTGTTGCTTGCAAATATAGGATCTTAAGATTACCATGAATTATGGCAGGCAATATATTGGACACCACAACCTCCTGATCTTGTTCCATATGCTTATGGTTCTTTCAGGTGTTCACTGTTTCCACATTTTTTCTAGTTTGAGTAGAATTATCCCTCAGTTTCTCAATGCAGTACTTTAAATAAAACATCTGTTCTTATGTATCTTTTAGTATAGTTAAAGTAATAACATATAACTCTGTAATATAGTACTATGTTATATTAAAGGTATATTAAACAACAATTGCCTTTGTGTAAAAATGTGATTTGCCGCATGCTTCAAGTCCAAAAAACCCCATCTGTGACCTAGGATTTCAAAATGCTGCATCATCTATTTGATTTGCAGATTTGAATGGTTGAGAATAAGCATTTTGGCCTATCTAGGTAATGTGGGACAAGAATCACACTATTTTTTTGTGATCCACTTATCAGCTAGCCTTATGTAGGATAATGAAATAGATCATTCAATCAACCCTTGCAAATAATGTTCATGGATTGTGAGTACAAACTTTTTATTTTGCTGCACCTCTTTACCAATCCCTTCACTGGCTTCCTATAGCCTCCAGAATTAAACACAACATTCTGAATCTGACATTCAAAACCCTCTATGGCATTGCTTTTCCCTATATCTCAGACCCTGTCTCCAGATATTCTCCCTTATCATCTACAGGACTTCCCCAGACTGGCCTCTTTTTTGTTGAACTCTGCCTTACTCCACAAGACTCTCCCTGAGTTTCAAAATTTTCAAGTGCTCTTTAAAGAGTCTACTGTTCAGGGATGCATATAATATACACTAATCTTTTCTAACCTCAGTCCTCCCCTCCTTTGTTATCCCTGTAAAATCATTAACATGTAAACCTACAAGCCCAGCTGTTAGTAGATCACCTTCAGGAGAGCTGATTTACAGCAGTGCAACTCTTGGCAGGGGCCTTTACCTACTTGTTCCCTGTAACTGTTACCTTGCATACCATACCTTTGTTTTTAGCTTTGCCGAATCTGTTGGCGCTCTATAAATAGCTGATAATAATAAAATAATTATTATTATATGGTTACCTCTCTATTATAATTCCCAACTATCCACAACCCTATGGGATTTTCACAGGTTGAGAGCTCCACCTACTGTCATTTAAAGTTTCCCTGTTTGGGGCAAATATCTTGGTTTGTAGGGGCTTATCTGGCTCTGACCACAACATGCCCCCCCTGCCCAATTCCACCAATTGCATACTTGTGACTGGCCCCTCATGTTGTGGCTCTGACCACTAAATACTGGTGAGCAGCGCTACAAATTCTCCTCACTTCGCTGTCTCAGAATACTGGAAATGTTGGGAGATATGAATTCCCTATGCTTTTATTTTAAATTCATTAAATTGCTGGAAACAGTTTCTTGAATCAATTATTTATTTTATCTAAATTTTAGCCTTTTTAGTTTATCAATGTTAGACTACTTTTTTGCTTTTCATTTTACCTCTTACTCGATATGATGAGATGCAATTTAATTAATTTTATATTTCTGTTATTTGTTTATATGTGTCCTGTAAAACATCACTTTTTGAAGATGGATATCAACTACTTCCTGAGGGATTGAAATATCACTGCAACACGCCAACTGGACTTTTGCACCCTTTTTAGTTCTATTCAATGTCATTATTGCCTGTTAGAAGAACTTAAAGGAATTTGTAAACCCACATTTTTCGTTCATGATTCAAATAAAGCATACAATTTTAAATAACTTTCTAATTTACTTCTACTATAATTTGTCTTCATTCTGTTGTTATCTTTGGTTGAAAACCAAGGACATATGCTCAGGAGCTGGCCCATCAGGAGCATTATATGGCAGGAGTTTTGCAAGAATATTATCAATTTGCAATAGCACTAGATGGCAGCACTATTTCCTGCCATGTAGCGCTCCACATGCCTACCTAGGTATCTCTTATCTCACATCCCTCAGCCAGCCATGCTTCACTGATCCTAAACTTAAACACTCACATATGACACATTCTCATATCCTTTCGCTCACCATCTTTCTTCTTCTTGCAGCTGGGGATGTCTCACCTTATTTTAGGGGAAAGTCCCCAACTTCCCAAAGAGAAGGAGAAAGAACGACTCACACTAAAGAGGAAAAACAAAGACCTAGAGGAACCAGAAAGCCCCATACAAAAAATAAGACCTATAGAGGAAAAAGGGGGGGAGTACAAAAATAAAGAAGAATGCTGCTAAACAACGGAGCAAAACTCCAGAGATTAATGATAACAACAACTTGACCAGTCAGACAAAAATAAAAGGGATATACAATCTAAGTTCCACAACATTGTCAGAAAAAGAAGAATCTATCTTAGCCTATGGCTTAAGCTTTGCCCCTGCCAAAGGAATGGACAAGTTCCAAACATTCATAAATATAAAAGAATTCGTCAGGAAACTGATGTTAAAGAGATACTTTATGAAGTCTCCAACTGAGATGTATATAACACAGCAAAGACAACCTTTGGAAGAAAAATTTGCACATACAGATCTAAAACCCATCATCAACCTTCTACCCAGTTAGTAGCAAAGGAAGTGCCATTGAGACATTCAAATCTAATGTATGTAAAGACATTAGACATTTGAGCTCAAGAAAGATCAATCGTATCAAACAAAATTTATCGAGGTCACAAATAGAGACCATAAAAAGACTCGAAAAAAACAACAAATTAACTATTAAGCCAGCGGATAAAGGTGGCGAAATAGTCATTATGGACAGAGAATGTAGAAGGATTTTGAGTGATGAGAAGACTTATCAAAGACTCTGTAACAATCCAGTAGTGAAATACAAAAAAGAACTAGAGGATTTGTTAACAAAGGCCAAGATACAAGGAATACTAAATGAAAAAGAGTTTAACTACATCAGAACATCACATCCAATAACTCCAGTCTTCTACCAATTGGCTAAAATCCATAAATCCATAGACAATCCGCCAGGAAGGCCGATAATATAAGGAATGGGGTCCCTATCCTGTAACCTCTCTGAGTATGTTGACAAGAACCTACAAAAATACGTAACCAGGCTTCCATCATACTTGAGAGATTCCACCCAAGTCTTAGCGATATTAGACAAACTCATATGGGACCCAAAATATATTATGGCAACATGCAATGTTACATCGCTTTATACAAGCATCCCGCATGAAGGTGGTATAGAGGCTGTCAATTTATTTCTTAATAAAGATCAAGAAGTACCAGAGGAACAACGTTTATTTATACTGGACAGTATAAATTACATTTTAAACCACAACTATTTCTGTAATGATAACACATTTTATAAACAACTATGTGGAACAGCAATGGGGACCAGGTTCGTGCTGAGCTACGTGAATTTATATATGGGCAAATGGGAACAGATTTTCTGGGACTCATGCCCAGCCTGAGCGGACCTGGTCCTCTACTCGAGGTACATTGACAATATATTGATGATCTGGAGCGGTTCATTGGAAGACTTAACACATACCTTTGATGTAATGAATAAAAATGAAATGAACTTGAGATTTACATACGAATACAGCTCTAATAAGATCAATTTTCTAGATCTAACAATCAAGATCATCAATGGCAAAATTGAGACATCGACCTTCTTCAACGAGGTCGATTGTAACAACTATATCCATAGTTTGAGTTGCCACCATCCAACCTGGAAAGCAAACATACCAAAGGGTCAATTGTTAAGAGTGAGGAAAAATTGTTCCAACCCCCAGAAATGGGAAGAACAAGCAAATATACTGAAACAAAGATTTCTGGAAAGGGGATATGCTAAGGAAACCTTGGAGGAAAAAATAGACGGTCTGTAACATTGATAGAAATTAACTTATTTAATATAAAACCAAGCGTACGACAGGATGGAACGAGAATACTATCGATGTCCCCATGATCACAGAGTATTGTACCAACAAACACATAATTGAAAAAATCATCAAGAAGCATTGGACAATACTCAAGGAGGAAGATTTAATCAGTGAAAAACTGACACCACAGCCGAGGTTCATCTACAGGAAGACTAACAATCTGAAAAATATACTGAAAAAACCTAATCGCTGAAGGGGGCGCTCAAGATGCAGTATAATCAATAATCTAGAACAAAAGTGTATATGATGGGGCAATGTTAAGCTATCATAGATGAGTATATACACAATACAGGCAGAAAACAGTAAATTCTTAGATACTGTAGTGAAAATACACTTGCAATTGTGAAAAATTAGACAGTCCTTTATACGTTCTTCAAAGGATAACGATTGCTGTAGCGGCTGCCTCCTCCTCACTGGATGGTCCAGGTGGTACTATATAAGATAAAACAGAATGGAGGGGCGCCTCATGTGTGGTATCATCTATTAATTAACAAGTCACAGAACTATTGCCAAATGGGTACTCACAAATTTGGAGAGCACACTTATGTGCTGGTAGGGGCGGGCTGCAGAATTAGAAAGGTGTGACAGCTCACCCACTTGAAGGCGCTCTTGGCGTAAGATGGTGGTGCTATAAGGGAGACAAGAAATACGGGCACCACATGTGCAGACTATTAATGGTACAACCACAACAGATTCCTTAATATGGAGGGTACTCACATATTCCCAGAGCACACCAATGTGCTTGTAGAAGCAGGCTGCAGATTGGTAGAGGTGTGGCAGCTCACCCAAACTCTAGGTATCCTGATATTTGTATGATAATGTGTTCCCTCAGGTGCTGGGCTGGTCTCTCATAGGTGAACAATGGCAGATGGTGGGTAGAAATGAATCCACTCAAAGGATAACAGATCTATCCAAATTTATTTAAAAAAGCATAAAAGTTTAAAAACAACAGCACAATGATTGCTGATGAGAGTGGATAACAGGGTGTCCAATAATCACCCAATCATGCAACGCGTTTCACGGTTCACAGACCGTTTCATCAGGCATAAAAAATCATAATAAATCATGCTACCCTTCACTGCCTTATATACCTCACTAATGAACAGAACCAAACACCTCTTTTTGCTGGAGAATGATTGATGTGGTACACCTGTGTGGGTTAGTCCAAATCACTGGCCTAGAGGTGAAAAATCCCTCTTGACTCTGTAAACACTCACCTATGTTTGCATTTATTAATCTATTCTCTGCAGTACAATTATCTGGAACGATGAAACGGTCTGTGAACCGTGAAACGCGTTGTATGATTGGGTGATTATTGGACACCCTGTTATCCACTCTCATCAGCAATCATTGTGCTGTTGTTTTTAAACTTTTATGCTTTTTTAAATAAATTTGGATAGATCTTTTATCCTTTGAGTGGATTCATTTCTACCCACCATCTGCCATTGTTCACCTATGAGAGACCAGCCCAGCACCTGAGGGAACACATTATCATACAAATATCAGGATACCTAGAGTTTGGGTGAGCTGCCACACCTCTACCAATCTGCAGCCTGCTTCTACAAGCTCATTGGTGTGCTCTGGGAATATGTGAGTACCCTCCATATTAAGGAATCTGTTGTGGTTGTACCATTAATAGTCTGCACATGTGGTGCCCGTATTTCTTGTCTCCCTTATAGCACCACCATCTTACGCCAAGAGCGCCTTCAAGTGGGTGAGCTGTCACACCTTTCTAATTCTGCAGCCCGCCCCTACCAGCACATAAGTGTGCTCTCCAAATTTGTGAGTACCCATTTGGCAATAGTTCTGTGACTTGTTAATTAATAGATGATACCACACATGAGGCGCCCCTCCATTCTGTTTTATCTTTTAATCTGAAAAATATGTTAGCTCCGAGCATTCCAAGAAACAAGACATCAAATATCACTAACTATCAAGGAAAATCGATTAAAGGTTTTTTTCCTTGCCCCAGTTGCAAGGCTTGCAAAAATGGTTTGAAGATCAACCGATTTACCTCACACATAAGAGAGATCAACACAAAATTCGGGACCTTATAAGATGTCATGATAAGGGAATAATATACGTGATATCCTGTACCTGCGGTTTACAATATGTGGGACAGACATCGAGAGCCCTTAGGGACAGAATCAGAGAGCACAGTCTGTGCATTGAGAAGAGAAATACAGATACTCCGCTGTATAAACATTTTTCAATTAAACATGGAGGCAACATTGGAGATTTCAAATATTTTGGAATTGAAAAGGTCAAGAGTAATTGGAGAGGGGGCGACCATGAGAAAAAGCTACTATACAATGAATCCAAATGGATCTTTGCATTGGACTGTCTCTATCCGAAAGGACTGAATCATAAAGAAGACTTATCACATCTACTGTCTCTGAGTAAAGAATAGATAGATCGAGCCAGGCAGTCAATCATAACAAATTTCTATACTGACCGCATGTGTCTTCACACTAGCTTTCACCAAAAGATTGAGATGATATGATGGACTTATCTATCCACTCCCCCCCTTTGTCCAGAATTGGCAGTATCTGTAGGAAGGGACATTTTGTGGCACATCTGTGCGAAACCCCTATAAGACTAGGATGAGAATTATCTCACTATACATCCATCAACTATACCCATGAATAGATACTATATCCTTTCACTTATTTGGTCACTGGTTGTGTAATTTTTTTTATTAGGGAGTCTTTTACAACTAGAATATACTTGTATCTAGGCCGCCTAGATATCCAGATTCACGCACATAATTATTATATGTACCAGATTGTACCATAATTCCCTTCTATCGAATGATATCAAGAATTAACCCCTAGAGATAGCACGCATTCATGCGTCTTCCTGCTAACGCTCCGATGCCTCACATTTTCTCCCTATCTCCATAACGATTTAAAACACACTAGATTTTTCAAGATTTTTTAACATAACATTTTTTATAGTTTCTCCCTTATCCCTGTAAGCTCTTCTCATCTGAAATTTTATATGACATTTATGTTCTTAAGATTATATTTAGTTTTTAAATACACACTTTAGAATAGGAATCATTACCGTTTTTTACACAATATGACCGTCATAAGTCATATGATATATTTAATGTGCAAGTAAATTTATGATTAATTTAATCGTATGCAAGCCTGACTTTGTCTATTTAGCATATTCCCTCATGTTGAGATCTGATCACGACCCAAATGTATTAAATATACATACTGTGCTATAAACATCTGTCTCACATACATTAAACATATGACATCTATGGACTTTGGGCAAACCAACTTATTTACCGTTAATAGTTCTTGGCCCCATATAGAATGTATCTATTTGCAGCTAAACATTGCCTTCAAATCCCACATATTTTTGAAAGTTAGAAATAAGGTAAACATCCAGTGATACTTGAACTAAAAATGACGATACCAGCACAAAAAAACGGAACCGAAAGTGATGTAGTAATCGCTGTAACTGGAACAGGAAGTGATGTGCTAAACCGGAAGTACCGGAAATACTGACGATAACACATTGACAAACTTTTGGAACAATTACTAATGTTAGATGTCAAATTTTTTTTAACTGACATATGTTAAGCACCTACCCTAGGATATATTATAAGTATAAATCTTTAGCAAAGAATACAAAAAAAAATTAAAATAAGAAATGAAATAAATTCCCAGAATTCAATGGGACTAACAGGAAGGGGCGTTCCTATAGATTTGGCACCAAAACAGTAACCAATAATTCCATTTGGTACCCTATATAAGCTCCCAGCAGACTCATAGCAGTATAGTCTTGAGAAAGGCCTTGGTATAGGCCGAAATGCTTTGACACAGACATACTGTTGAGCTTATTTCTACTTATTCTTAAAGTGTAAAAACTTTATTGCACCATTGTTTGTTTTTTGTTTATTCATAGGTTCAGGAGAATCCACCGTTATTTTTTGTATTTTATTTTTATTTATATTTTTCTTTCACTTCATTTTTCCCTTTTGGTACACTGATCAGACACAACAATCAAGTTTTTCATTTGGAATTCAAGCTATTATTTTTTCACAATAATTTTTTTTTTCATTTTTTTCATCCAATTTTTTCATCTTTTTTTCTTTCTTTCACTAATTTTGGAAACACATGTAAATTTTTAATGACACATCATTATTTGGATTTATTGGATTGTTTACACATCATCATTTGGATATCATTTGGTCACAAAGTTTATAGATACATGCACTTTTGGACAGGACTTTTTGGACACAATGTTTGAAAATTTGTATTTTTTTTGAGCACTTAATGAATTCCCATTGAATTTTTATTGGATTTTATTTGCCACATACATCTCATCACTGTTATATCTATTTCATTTACCATATTGTACTACCCTTTGATTATTTATTTTAGAACATATTTTAGAACATATCATGGATCCATGCAATTTTTAGGTATTTTTACTGTATGTTTTTATTGTTTGAACATATGTAATAAATTGTTATTTTATGTATCAAGGACCAGTCAGACCATATCTAGCCTATTAAGCTTCTAGCGCTCCCTTCCATCCTTTTCCCATTTCTACCACTTAAAGTCCGCTAGGGGACTTTTTTGGAAGTGAGCTTTAGGCACTCATATTAGCGCTTGGTTTACATCACTCTTATGATGTCTCACCTAACCCAGGTCCACCCTCACCTTGCCCACGTAACCCTCTAAACCTCATTAACTGCACCTCTGTTAGTACACCTTTATTCTCTTGTGCCCTTTGGAATGTACACTCTGTATGCAATAAGCTTATATCTATTCACAATCTATTTATTTCATGTTCACTTAACCTGTTAGCCCTCACTGAAACTTGGCTTTCCTCCTCTAACACAACTGCTGTAGCCTCTTTGTTCTATGGCGGCCTGGACTTCAGTCACACTCCTAGGCCAGGAGACAAACAAGGAGAGGGAGTAGGAATTCTCCAGTCTCCACACAGTACCGTTCACTGCATTCCTTCACCCCCTCTCATTTCTTCTCATCTTTTGAAGTTCATGATATCCGCCTCTTCTCCCCTGTAGCTCTTCCTGTTGTAGTTATCTATTGGCCCCATGGCCAGCATCACAATTTCTGGACCACTTTGAAGCCTGGCTTCCACATTTTCTTTCTTGTAATGTCTCTTCTCTCATCTTAGGGGACTTCAACATACCCGTTGATAATCCTAACATGCCTGTTGCCTCTAAACTTCTATTGCTTACCACCTCTTTTGTCCTGTCCCAGTGGACAACATCTCCAACCCACTGTGAAGGCAACTCCATAGACCTGGTCTTCACTAATTTCTGTGCTGTTTCCAAATTCCTTAACTTCCCCTTTCCTCTCTCTGACCACCACCTACTAACTTTCTTGCTTACTCTACCTGCTACATCTTCGCAAGCCCCCAAGAAAGGGCTACCTTACAGGAATTTAAATGACTTGGATCTCACAGACTTTTCCACTCAACTGAATCCTCTTGCCCAAACCTTGTGGCTTTACAGTTTAATTTGGCACTAAAATCAACACTTGACAAAGCAGGACCCTCCACTGTTCATTGTACATCAATCACTCAAAGGCAACCGTGGCACACCAAACAGACCAGATATCTTCAGCGATGTTCACGGGCTGCTGAATGGCAGTGGGGGAAATCACGTACCTGTGCTGATTTCTGGCATTATAAATTAATCCTTAAGTCCTACAACTCAGCCTGGCCAAACAAGTCTATTTTGCCTCCCTTGTGTCATCTAATGCATCCAACCCCAGAAAGCTGTTCTGAACCTTTATGCTGAAATTGTTTTTATTGAGTTTTACAAATAAAATAAACATAAACATTTGTCACACATTCCGACTTAGATTAACTACAGTGGGGCAAAAAAAGTATTTAGTCAGCCACCAATTGTGCAAATTCTCCCACTTAAGAAGATGAGAGAGGCCTGTAATTGTCTGATTTGGAAATAATTTATTTAGATATTATGGTGGAAAATAAGTATTTGGACACCTACAAACAAGCAAGATTTCTGGCTCTCACAGACCTGTATCTTCTTCTTTAAGAGGCTCCTCTGTCCTCCACTCATTACCTGTATTAATGGCACCTGTTTGAACTTGTTATCCAAACTCCACTATGGTGAAGACCAAAGAGCTGTAGAAGGACACCAGAAACAAAATTGTAGACCTGCACCAGGCTGGGAAGACTGAATCTGCCATAGGCAAGCAGCTTGGTGTGAAGAAATCAACTGTAGGAGCAATAATTAGAAAATGGAAGACATACAAGACCACTGATAATCTCCCACGATCTGGGGCTCCATGCAAGATCTCACCCTGTGGGGTCAAAATGATCACAAGAACGGTGAGCAAACATCCCAGAACCCCATGGGAGACCTAGTGAATGACCTGCAGAGAGCTGGGACCATCGTAACAAAGGCTACCATCAGTAACACACTACGCTGCCAGGGACTCAGATCCTGCAGTGCCAGACGTGTCCCCCTGCTTAAGCCAGTACATGCCCGGGCCCGTCTGAAGTATGCTAGAGAGCATTTGGATGATCCAGAAGTGGATTGGGAGAATGTCATATGGTCAGATGAAACCAAAGTAGAACTGTTTGGTTTAAACACAACTCGTCGTGTTTGGAGGAGAGAGAATGCTGAGTTGCAACCAAAGAACACCATACCCACTATGAAGCATGGGGGTGGTAACATCATGCTTTGGGGCTGTTTCTCTGCAAAGGGAACAGGACGACTGATCCGTGTACATGAAAGAATGAATGGGGCCATGTATCGTGAGATTTTGAGTGCAAACCTCCTTCCATCAGCAAGGGCATTGAAGATGAAACGTGGCTGGGTCTTTCAGCATGACAATGATCCCAAACACACTGCCGGGGCAATGAAGGAGTGGCTTCATAAGAAGCATTTCAAGGTCCTGGAGTGGCCTAGCCAGTCTCCAGATCTCAACCCCATAGAAAACCTTTGGAGGGAGTTGAAAGTCCGTGTTGCCCAGCGACAGCCCCAAAACATCACTGCTCTAGAGGAGATCTGCATGCAGGAATGGGCCAACATACCAGCAACAGTGTGTGACAACCTTGTGAAGACTTACAGAAAATGTTTGTCCTCTGTCATTGCCAACAAAGGATATATAACAAAGTATTGAGATGAACTTTTGATATTGACCAAATACTTATTTTCCACCATAATATGCAAATATATTCTTTCCAAATCAGACAATGTGATTGTCCGGATTTGTTTCCACATTTTGTCTCTCATAGTTGAGGTATACCTATGATGAAAATTACAGGCCTCTCTCATCTTCTTAAGTGGGAGAACTTGCACAATTGGTGGCTGACTAAATACGTTTTTGCCCCACTGTAAGTATTTGATGGTACAGTTCTCAGGGATACCATTTTTCACATAAAGAAACAACTGTCAAAGACAAACCCCATATATGTGCATATGGTTTGGATGAGTACTAATGCTATATCTTGGTAAAAAAGAAAGACGTGCTTTTGTACCTCTCCATACAACACTTTAACTTTCCATAACGTTCTAAACGCAGCTACAATTATCATTGTCGTGGGCCTCGGCTTTTATCTCTACGTACAACTTTAATGGCGTCATGTTTAATCCTTGTGCCTTATATTCGATTCATAGTACATAATGAAGGGTTCCCACTTTGCAATGAATCTCTCGGTATCATTAAGGGTTTCAGCAGCTGTGCATGCCATGTTATAGTGATACTCTAGTTTGTTTTGTATAAAGGGGAAATCAGGCGGGATAGACTTCCAAAATTGAGCCACACTAATTCTAACTGTGGTGCATATTATCATAACTAATTTAAGGTGGATCTTTGGGATACCTGGGATTTGGAAGTGAAGTAGAGCTTGTTCTATTGTTAATTTTATTTGTTTTTGAAAAATTAGGCTTAGTAGTGTTGAAGTATGATCCCAAATCTTTCTGATTTGTTCACATTCCCACCACATGTGGACATATGTACCTCTCTCCCCACATCCTTTATAGCAAAGGTGGGATAGTGATCCCTCTGACTCATTTGACCTAGTTTGGTGAAGATACCACCTGAAAGCTACTTTCACAAAGTTTTCTTTAAGCAATGCATTTTGCGTAAAGGATAATCCATCCAAGAGATTTGTGGTCCACATTTTAATTGGCCATTGGGGGGTGGAAAGGCATAGTGTTTCCAAAGTTGTATTTGGGAGAAGTTTCGTATTGCCTAGTATTTCACATGCCCTAGATCTCAACTGTAGGTAATGGTACAAAATGTTTTTTTATCGTTAGTGTCTAATTCCTGGTATTGTTCAAAAGATAAGATATTGTCTGCTATAACATTATCTGATATTCTGTATAGTCCTTTATTAGACCATTTCTGCCACACTTGCATGTCGACGAATGAGTTAAGACTCACCAATGGGGTTAATCTGGATCTATCTCTTATGAGGGAGAATTTAGAGTTTAATAACTTCCATAAATAAATTGTATGTTGAATTAAGACATACCTTCTGCTCTGTGGGGGTTTTATGTGATTTGGAGTCCATAGCAGGCTAGCTAAGTAATCGGCTTCCATAATGTTTGACTCAATATGAGTCCATTGCCTTTCATGTCGCAGTCTGAACCAATGTAGGGTCTGGGACATCCTTGCTGAATAATAGTATGGCATTAAATTAGGTACTCCCACCCTCCCTCTTGCTGGTACACATCACTTTTTTATTGATTCTAGCTCTCTTCCCCTGTCAGATAAATCGTAGTATATCCCTTTGAAGCTTGTGTAATTCTGGGTGAGGTATTGAGATAGGAAGAGCCCTAACAGATATAATAATTTTGGCAATAGGGTCATTTTAGTGGAGATGATTCTGCCATATAGGGAGATTTTAAGTTTGATACATTTTGCAATTAATTCTCTAATGTGTTTAAACATCTGAACTTAATTAGCTTGGTAAAGAGTGTATATGTTAGCAGGTAAATTGATCCCCAAATATTTTATGGATTTTTTATCCCATTTAAACGCAAAGTTTAGTTCCAGCAGTTTCTTAGTGTGTTGGGGAAGTTTAATGCTTAATGCCTCACATTTTTTATCGTTAACTTTATTGCCTGAGAGACTCCCAAACTGTTGTAAAATCTGGTATAAGGGGGAAAGGGACAACAATGGGTTGGACAACGAAAGGATAATATAAATAGGGACAGTTTGTGTTCCAGTGTGCCATCATCAATACCTGCAATATTTTGATTATCTCTAATTTTGACTGCCAGCGGCTCTATACAGAGCGCAAATAGCAGGGGCGAGTGCAGGCAGCCTTGGCGAGTGCCATTTTTAATATGTATTGATTTGGAATGGTAACCCAACAGCTTGACGAATGCAGTTGGGGATGAATAAAGAGTAGTAAGAGCTTCATAAAAAGCACCCATAATACCTATTTTTTTAAGGACAGCAAACATGTACTTCCAATCAACCCTATCAAATGCCTTCTCTGCATCCTGGGCAAGAAACAGAGAAGGCATTCCCCGGACAGTGGCAATGTTAATTAGATCTATCACTATATGCGTGTTATCTGGGGCTTCTCTATTGGTCACGAATCCCACCTGGCCTAAGTGTATCAAGTTATTAATAATAGTGTTAAGGTGATTTGCTAGTATTTTTGTAAATAGTTTTATGTCTTGATTCATTAAAGATATAGGCCTATCATTTTGACAGTGTTTTTATCTGGTTTTGGGATAACATCAATTCTTGCCATTAACATCTCCCTAGGGATTTCCCTACCTTGTAATATGGAATTAAATACTTGTACCAGTAGCGGTATTAGAATTGGTTGCATTAGTTTATAAAAAATTCCTGAGTACCCATCTGGTCCTGGTGCTTTGGAGCTTTTCAAGCTTTTGATGCCTAGTCTGACTTTGTCGAGAGTGATAGGGTTATTTAGGGATTCTTTATCTTTTTCCGTTAGTGAAGGCAAGACGCTATCTTCTAAAAATGTGTCTAGTTCTAATGCTTTCTCTGTGTCTACTTTATTTAACTGGAGATTATACAGCTTATGATAATAGTCTGCGAATATGTTCACAATAGATAATGGATCGTTAGTCGTTTTATTGTCAGGGAGCTGTAGTTGAGGAACTGTAGTAATTTTAGTGATCTCCTTCAATTTGTTGGCCAGCATTCTGTCTGGTTTATTACCATAAATATAATATTGTGTATCTATCATTTTGAGTGACCTACTTGCGTCTTTATTCAAGAGTTGGTCTAGTTTTTCATTTTTAGTCTTTAACTGTTTTAGCAGAACTTTAGTGGGATTTCCTATTATTTGGGACCGTAGAAGGTCAATTTCTGACCTTAACTCTACCAACTCAGCCTCCCTAAGTTTAAGTTGTTTGCTGGATTTGGTGATCAATAAACCTCAGACAAAAGCCTTCAATGCACCCCATTCGTAGATAGGGCTTGAGGTGGTACCTTTGTTGAGTGTGATAAATTGCTGTATTTTTTGCTTAAGACTACTCATGATCAAGCTATCCTGGAGTAAATTTGGGTTTAGTGTCCACGTCTTTGTTCTATTTGGGTTGATCATACCTGAAACAGTGATTTCCACTATGGAATGGTCAGACCACGCACAGTTTAAAATTGATGCTTTAGTGAGTAGGGGTTTCATTATCTGACTCATGAGTACATAATCAATTCTAGAGTGTGTTTTGTGCATGGGAGAATAATATGTGTAATTATGTGTACCCTTATTAAGTGTTTGCCAACAGTCTATCAGGTTGTGGTCCAGAGAAAAGTATTTTAAGATTTTGCTTGGTGATTTAGTTGTTTTAGTTTGCAAGATGTTTAAAGTTGACCTGCCTACTTTATTGTCCATAGTGGTATTGAAGTCTCCCCCTATTATGGTCTTGTACCTTTTCCAGGTACAAGACCACCTGTGATTTGTTTACTGAGTCTCAATAAAAATAGAGATTGTTGCTCATTGGGGGCATATACATTAACCAGTAAAACCGGGGTGTTGTGTATTAAACCTTTAAGTATTAAACATCTACCGTCTTTATCTCGTATTACTGTTTCTTCCTTAAAATTTAATGAGGAGTGAAGAAGAACGCCACATTTCTTTTTTGAATTAATTGTGTGATATTGTATAGGGTATGCTTTATCCCAATATTTAGGTGTATAGGACCTGTTAAAATGTGTTTCCTGTAGCATTACTACATGTGCTTTTAAAGATTTATATTCATTAATGGTCTTTTTGCGTTTTATGTCAGAGTTAAGCCCTCTGACATTGTGTGAGATTATCTTAATTGGCATACTGGTGGAAAAAAGAGTGGCATTAGAATGGCATTACCTTCTGTTCGAGAATTGACTTCATGGTGTACAAGGAACCCCCTGACCTGTTGAGCCGCTTTACCACATATAGAGCCGAGACCCACGTAGAACCGATGGAGGACACTATTCCTAAGGAGGACTTCTCCCTTGTATCTTAACAAATGATAAAGATTTTCAATGAAAGCAAGTAGGGTACAGTACCAAGTGTACATGAGACAGTTGTACAGTAAGTGGCTTTTCGTAGAACAGTATGACCTGTAATTAAAAACAATTTTAACAAACACAAAAAACAATAACACAAATATAGGAATTTCAGTAATTCTGACTTATTTATGTGGAGAAATTGTTTGGTGGCATGCTTTTAATATTTCAACTAAGCATGGACAGAACTATTCCTGGGTGAGGGTGAGGGGGGGAGGATGGGGCCAATGGATGGTGCGGGAAGAGGGTAGGGGGAAAGGGAGTAGGAAGGAGGGAGATTAAGAAGGTGGGGTAGGGGGATTCTGAAGATCTCAACTTTATCTTAATCAACAGTGAGAAACCAGAGCACAGAAGTAACATAACATCAACATCATTTAGCAGACTTGAGTCCCAAACCCAGACAAAGGGTGTATAAGTCACAAACTAGAGTATATCAACAAACTGGAACTGGATACCTCTAATTCTCAGCTGCTATCTACATACATAATCAGTAAATCGAGTGCATCTTGTATTGCAGTCATTCACCACTACATCATTTCAATCCGGATCATCTTCTTCCGATGGTGATTCTAAATCTTTAGGACTACTTGGAGTGGATTTTCTTTGCTTGGTCTTTGCAGATTCTCGTATAGGGGTCCAATCTCTCTGAAAGGTTTTTCTTGCTGCTTTATTAGATGCTGGTATGGGAGATTCTTCCGTTGGAATCTTGAGTTTAGTGAAAAGAATGTGGCCTTCTACAGCCGTGGTACAGGCATGAGTGGTGTTTTGAAAAGAAAAGACTAATTTAAAAGGGAAGTTCCATCTATACCTGATGTGAGCCTTGGTAAGAGCGGTTATTGGTTTCAATTCTCTCCTTTTTTGTAGAGTAATTGGAGCTAAGTCAGTGTATATTTGGATAGTATGGCCGTCATATTTTATAGTCTGGGTTTTTCTGGCAGCTTTCATAATGAGTTCTTTCCCATGAAAGTAGTGGAGTTTGGTGATAACATCTCTTGAAGTAAATTGCTGTGGCTTTGTTAATGCTCTGTGAACACGATCCATAAGTAGCAAATCCACTTCAATATCAGGAACCAATTGTTGGAAGAGATCTGTTATAGTTTCATTGAGATTCTTGTAGGTTTCAGGAAGATTCCTGATCCGAATGTTCGACCTGCGTGATCTGTTCTCCAGGTCTTCAATATGGTCCTCTAGTTTAGAGATATAGGCTGAATTATCTTGTATGGAATGACGGAGTTGGGGGATTTCTTCTGCTATATTATCAAGCTTTTCTTCTAGTTTGGCTGTGCGTCCACCAATTTCTCTTATGTCCAAACTTATTTCTGATATTGCAGATTTTAATTCCTCCTGTAATAAGGACTTTATCTGGATTAGGAGTTCTTTATTGGGGATTGCTGTGGTAATATGGTCTGTTTCAGCCAGTGAGTCCTTTGTAGGGCTAGCGCTGCTGGATGCCAGGCTTTTATCTAAGGCTTTTTGTTTAGCTTGAGACTTTGATAGGCATTCCTTAACTGTCTGCGTTTTATTCTTCATCATGAAGCATGCTTCCTTATTCTGAATGTCACTTGTTTTATGATTGCTTTACAATATTGAAGCTTAGTGTGCTCTTGAGAGACTCTCAGGATCAGGGTGCAGCTCAGGGGAAAAGTATTAGGATTAGCTGTCCATGTCCGTTATTCGTTATTCAGGAAAGCCATAGTGTTTTCTATCAAAACTGTATCTTGCCATCACTTTCCCTTTTGGTCATAGTAATTTACATAAAGCTCCCCGTGTAGGGTGCAGCTATTAGGCTGAATAGTTAGGGGTACATGTGGCCCCTGAAGTGTCCTTTCCTTCATCAACTGACTAATTTAGCCTTCAATTTGAGTTACCTATACCGTCTTGTACCAAAGTAAAAAGCACCTTAGAATCAAGGTAGGGAATTGCGTTGTTACTGGAAAGGAGGGCTGAATAAGGAACCTGTCAGCTTAATTTCTTTTTAATGCTCCATCACTGCAAGTAATATAGTCCAGTACTGTGACCCTAGACATATTAAGCAGGCTGTAGTGATTGTGAAAGTTTGTGGCTTTAATGTGACCTATAAAGGATGATTGATAATCCGGTATATAGGTTACCTAGATAGTTTAGAGGAGTGAGAAAATGAAAGATGGCGTTTATTCCTGCCTTGTTTACTTCGCAGGCTTTGTGTCCCCTGCAGCTTTAAATATGACAGTTTGATTATGGGGTGCAGTGTAGTGCGTTATTTTAGGCTCAGTCTTTTCCCCCCACTTATGCTTGTAATTTCTCACCTGCTTCTTCAGTGTACAAGGGCTTTTCTCCTCTCTCCTCGTGTGCCACGTGGTTTAGATACAGCGCCAATATTTCACAGCTTCCATTCAGCGCTTGCTGTCTCCACAGCTACGGAATCAATTGAACTGTGACACTGGCAGTCACAAAGGTCCCCTCCATTTAAGGTGTGTGTGCGGTCTCCTGGGAAGCCGTCGGAGCAGAGCCACAACCCTCCGATGCTGCTGTGCGGCCCAAGAGACCTCAGGCAATGTAAGTTGTAGGTGAGGAGACCGTGGATTGCATAAAATTCTTCCATAGTTATCTGTCCTTTGTTCATTGATTCCGGGTAGATAATTTCGATGTTTAAGTCGTTAAATACTTAAATTAGGCAATTTGTTAACGGAGCTCCTGCTGGACACGTCTGTCTGAGCTGGCAGTTAGCTCCGCCCCCTGTTCTCAACCTTTAACTCCCTTCTATATCCACCTGCACCCCCGCACACTACTAACCACACTGCTCAGATTATTGCTGATCACTTCAAAAATAAAATTGACACCATTAGAAAAGATATCTGCACCTCACACCCCTCAAACCCAGCAATCCTACCCACCCCTTCTATTAACAAAACTCTATGCTACTTCCCTCCTGTAACAGAGGAAGAAGTCTTTGTACTCCTATACTTGTGTCATCTCACAACATGCCCACTTGACCCTATTCCTTCACGACTTCTTCCCTCTCTCTGCTTCACTAACCCCTACCCTAACTAATCTCTTTAACCAATCTCTTACCGCTGGCACATTTTCTGATACATTCAAGCATGCGTCAATCATACCAATCCCAAAAAAGTCCTCGCTTTACCCCTCCAAGCCTTCTAACTATCGACCGGTCTCCTTACTTCCCTTTGCTTTAAAATTATTGGAACGACTGGTCTATAATTTCTCACAACAAACTCCTTACTTGATCCACTACAATCTGGTTTCTGCCCTAAACACTCAACAGAAACTGCTCTTGCTAAAGTAACAAATGATCTGGTATCAGCTAAAGCAAAAGGCCACTACTCCTTACTAATTCTTCTTGACCTTTTCGCTGCTTTTGACACACCATCCTCTCCTTCTAAAAATACTACATTAATTTGGCATCCGAGACACAGCCTTCTCCTGGTTGCCTCATATCTCTCAAACCGCTCGTTTTCAGTTCCTTTAACAACATATCTTGTGATCCTATGCCTCTATCAGTTGGAGTACCGCAAGGCTCTGTCTTGGGTCCCTTGCTTTTCTCTCTCTATACATCCTCCCTTGGAAAAGTTATAGCCTCCTTTGGATTCCAGTACAACTTATATGCTGATGATACCCAAATCTATCTTTCCTCTACTGATATCGCTCCCTCTTTATTCAACCAGATTTCCAACTGCCTCTCTGCAATTTCCTCTTGGATGTCTTCACACTACCTCCAACTCAATCTGTCCAAAACTGAGCTGCTCCTTATTCCCCCCTCTTCAAGACATCCAACACCTTACATTTCTCTGATGGTTGGAGACTCTATTCTTAACACCTCACCCCAGGTCCGCTGTCTTGGGGTCACACTAGACTCAGAGCTCACATTCAACCCACATATAGAAGCACTTACCAAATCATGCCGTTCACACCTACGCAACATTTCCAGAATTCGTCCCTTCCTTACTCAAAAAACTACAAAAATAATTATTAATTCCCTCATTTTGTCACGCATTGATTATTGCAATCTACTCCTAAATGGCCTTCCAAAACACTGCCTCTCCTCCCTTCAATCTATTATGAATGCTTCTGCTAGACTCATCTACCTAAGTCGCCAATGTACATAATTTGCTCCGCTCTGCCAGTCTCTACACTGGCTCCCCATACACTCTGGAATACAAATAAAAGTATCAATACTAACTTACAAAGCACTCAACAGTCTTACTCCCAACTACATTTCCTCTGTCATTGTGAAATATTCCCCATCCCGTTCTCTTCGATCAACCTCTGACCTACGTCTCTCCACTCCTGTTATCTCTATATCCCACTTCAGCCTCCAAGACTTCGCACATGCTGCTACTGTCCTCTAGAACTCTCTACCCCACTCCATAAGACTGTCTCCTACCTTGTATAGCTTTAAACACTCCTTTAAAACCCACCTATTCAGAGAGGCTTACCATCTCTCCTCCATCCCTCATCCGAACCAAACTAATACATGACCTGCCTGACTCACTGCTGCAACTACAACGATGTAACAAGCTACCCCAACCTTATGTCTCTGCACCCTAAACCTGTAGACTGTGAGCTCTCTGGAGCAGGGCCCTCTTCCTCCTGTACTAGATTTGTTTAGTTTTGTTATGCTTTGTTTTTTATCACAAATACTTGTCATTGTTTACCTCTATCATTTTACCCAGCGCTACAGAATTTGGCGGCGCTAAATCTCTTCAACACAGAATATCATGGGAAAAAAGCAAATTTTATAATAGACGTAAATTGGAAACTTTGTCTAATGAGCAACATTCTACTACTTGGACCAAGCTGAGCAAATCAGGTAAGCCAATGAAACAAGACATTTCTGTGCAGCCACCAATCAACAGCAAACTCCCAGTAATGCTTTGCTGCTCCTGACCTTACCCAGGTATGGTTTTCTACAAAGTATACCATGAGAAGGAGGCAAATTAGATCATAGAAGGAATTAGAAAGTTGTTTAAAATAACATGCTCTGCCTGAATCATGATAGAACAAAATTGGAGTTTCATGTCCCTTTAAAGATGAGAAGTCTTATTTATATAAAAAACATGATTATAGATGGTTTGTAATTAACCCCTTAATGACAGTGATGTACCCTGTACTGTTTAAAGCTGTCTTGCAGTGTTGCCTTGCCGCTGCCAACACAACCCACACTATTTAACCCCTTAATGCTGAACCAACAGCTGACAAACAGGGCACATCATTAAGAGTTTAATTATTTGCCATTAAAGGGAAATACAATCTTTTTTTTATTTCATGATTCAGAGAGAGCATACAATTTTAAACAACGTTCCAATGTACTATTCTTTTTAAATTTGCTTCCATCTCTAGGTATACTTTGTTGAAGGAGCAGATGAACACATCTAATAAGCCAAAGACAAGAAGGATTTATGTGAAGCCACTAATAATCAGCTAGCTCCCAGTAGTGCTTTGCAGCTCCTGAGCCCACCAAGAGAAAGTAGAAAATTAGAACCTACCAAGAAAAATTAGACAATACAAGTAAATTGGAAAGTTTAAAATTACATGCTTTATCTGAATCATAAAAGTTTAATTTTGACTTTACTGTCCCTTTAATTTCTATGTATAACATAGTTAAAGGAAATTTATACAACTTTTTAAATCACCCATAAAATGTTGATTTAAACATTGTAAATTAACAATGGAATACATTCTCATTATTTATTTATTAGACTTTTCCTGCAATTTATCTCTGCAAATAGTGATATGTACTCTCCCAGGACAGACAACAATATATACATGGGGTAGATTTATCAAGCAGCTGATGCTGCAATCTACCCCAAAAGTTTCAGGTCCATCTGAAACTTAAGTTAACTCATCCAGCAATCATCCTGATCGTATGCATTGGGATGATTGACACCCCCTGCTAGTGGCTGATTGGCCGTGAATGTGCAGGGGGCAGCATTGCACAAGCATTTCACCAGAAATGCTTGTGCAATGATGAATGCCGACAGCATATGCTGTAAGCATTTATCGATGTTGGGAGACATGATCCACATCCACTAAAGTGGATCATGTCTGCCCGACATTTGATAAATCTACCCCAGTGTATTTAGATGTGCTACAGTTTTAATGACACTACGACATGCTACATGGAGATTACTAAAATCAATTCAAAGCTCATTTATATCTGATATGCAAAAGGAGACCAGGTAAACATAACATACTCTAGAGATTTTTCAACAAAATGGCAATTTTAGGATCTTTTAAAAATCAGTTCTATACAGTTTGTAGATAGTTTGCAATGCAGTGCTTTTCTGATGATATATAATATGTACATATATCAAACACATGCACTGTTAGGTCCATTTAAAGGGATATGATACACAATAGGCCCAATGATTTAAAGGTCTCAGAGCTGGTGAGATTATTAAAGAATGCTCGCCAGTACTTCTGTTTCCCTGGTGGAATGATCTAAAAGACACTTTTTTATTCTATAAACAGGGTATCTCGCTGAGGTGGAGACGCATACATTTGTATTTTAAAAATCTTACAAAATGAACAATTGAACTATTCACACAAAAATATGCAGGAGAAAATTGTATCATTCAGGTGCATCAAATATCGTAACAAATTCTTCACCAAAAACAATATTTTATAAAAAATGTAAAATTTATATGTAAATTACACAGGAATAAATCATATTAATTATGCACAGCATAAATTACAATTTAAATACAACAAATGTGCAAAAACCACTAAGAAATTTGTACTTTTAAAAGACCTGTAAATACAGCACAAAAGCACAATCAACAAATGTATGATAAAAAGACAATGCAATAGCACTTAGGTCCAATGATCGAAAGTGCCACGAGGTGGCAAAATATTCAAAGGTATCCGCAGCTATGCCGAGCGAGACTGACAAAAAATTCATTCACATTCATTACTAAAACTTTAGCTAATAGGGACAGTATAGGTTACAAAACAAAAACAGCTGTGTATTTAATTGGTTCTAATATTTTTGGTCAGTGTTGATACCATCATGTAAACATCATTTGTGAAATAAAAATATACACAAGGGGGGGCGGAGCTTAGCCATGAATGAAGATGGCTGCTTGTTGAAGGAGCTCCGTAGTCCCTAATGTAAATCACACCTAAATAGAACGTTCCAAGTCAGCTAAAGTTATTTATAACTCCCAAACTATCTCTATTAAAGCCCAGAGCACCTGAGATCATCAGCCCAGGGAGAAGTATATGACCGAAGATACCGCTCTGAGGCAAGACCCTGTCACCCGCTGTGGGCCACGAGGAAATAAGGCAGGTTCTCTGACCTCCTGCATACCCTTGCTCGAACCCCCTGTGCTCCGCTCCACCAATGGCTACACACCGGCTACCTAACAGTGTTGGCTCACCCATAGACTGCGCTGAGGATCGGAGCCCTGTCGGAAGGCCGCACCCACGTGGTGTGATAGCACAAGCATTTTCAAATACCCTACAGAAGTGCAGCAGACAGCTCCTCGTCAGTTGGCGGTTCACAGAGACCTGACAACGATAACAGCACAATAACATCAGGCAAGTCAGGTATTCACAAACAGAGTGGAACTGCTACTGCCATATAACACTGCCTGATTTTATTGCCTGTTAATTTGGGACGGCTCAAGGCTCAGAAGCGGGAGGCCAAACTAACACCAGATTAGTGCAAGGCCTTAACCCGGATCGCAACAAAGCATGCAGCTGGGGAACTAGAGCAGCCACATAACAGCCCTCAGCGGGGGAAACATTTTTTCAAAACACAGATAAGGAAAAAGCTCAGATTAGAGCGGAGAGGGGAGAAGGGCAAATAGTGAAGGATAATATAAAAGGCAATAAAAAGAGGGGGCATAAAGAATAAGGAGGGTCTTGGGCAGTGGCGTCACTAGGGTTGGTGTCACCCGGTGCGGTAACTTATGGTGTCACCCCCCTCCCCCCAGAAAGCAGACACACACAAACACAAAAACACAGGCACACACACATACAAACACTCCGACACACTCAGACACACTTAGAAACACACTCAGACACACACAAAAACACTCTGACACACACACACACACACACAAACACTTAGACACACACACACACACAAAAACATTCAGGCACACACACAAACACTCAGACACACACACATACAAAATATGTAAACTGAACTGCATTAATTATAAATCTCATGCCTAGAGCTGCTCCCTGGCTCAGAAGAGCATCAAATGAAAGATAAACAGAGCACTCTAAAAATAAATCACTAAAGAAAAGGTTTAGGCGAGCAAACTATGAAAATTCTGCTCTCTGACTCTGTTCCAAGTCTGTCAGTGCACAGCTCCGGGCCGCGTGCCTACCGCTTCTTATGGCCAAGCACCTCTGCTCTCTGCCCACCCCCAGACCCCCGTCCGCCCTCCCCTCCTACCTCAGTGTGCACTTAGTGTACCGTAACCATACCGGTCTGGTGGGCATCATACGTGTCTCCTTCACTTTAGAGACAGTGTTAGAAAGTCATGCGGTCAGGTGCCAGGCATCCCCCTCATGATTTCCCAGTTCCCGTTTAGAGAGACAGCACAGCAGTGAGTGACTCCACTGCTCCACACGTCACTGAGCAGTGAGCACAGATAGGCAGGCAGGTTTAGGCTAGCAGCGCAACTTTGCAAGCCCCACGGCACGCCCACAACATTCATAGTGAAATTGGGCAGAGGAGGAGCAAAGTACAAACAAGCAAAAGCAGCCGGGAAAACTATTTGTGGAAATTGCAGTGCTGGCTCAAGGGGCAAAAAAATTAAGTGTCTACAACTTCCCCAGTCCCACTAATGTTCACAAATGCTGGCCCCTCTAATAAAAATTTCTATGCATCTCTACATTGTATTTCTTTGAATTTCAATAAATTTAAAAAAAAAAAAAAAAAAAAAAAAATTTTTTGGTGGTGTCACCCCCTGGAGGGTGTCACCCTGGTGCGGCCCGCACCCCCCCCACCCCCCTAGTGACGCCACTGGTCTTGGGAGAGCAGGCTGTGCTGCAGTTTGAAACAACAGCTTATACAATGTCTAATAAAAGAAACCTAAAACCCTCAAAGACCTCTCACACTACAGCCCTGGAGAACTATTTGATATCTAACGATCCTAACTCACAACAGGGGAGATCAGGGCTAGACTCCTGCCCACAAAACCACCAAGCCACTATAGCACAAGTGCGCAGTTCAGATTTTCAAACTCAAACACATACACAAGGCTTTTTAACTAAAGAAGACATCAAGCAACTCTCATCCAAAGATGACATTAGAGAGGCGATGCACGAGTTTAAATCAATGTTTGGAGAACTAAAGAGGGATATTTCTGCAGTCGAACAAAGGGTGACCCATATTGAAGAGAAACAGGAAAATATCTGTTCTGAATTGCAGTTACAGACTAGCTACTCCCAAGCACAAGAAAGCACAGTACATTCACTGATGGACCGAATTGAGGACCTTGAGAATAGGAGCAGGAGGAACAATTTAAGACTGTGTGGAGTTCCCGAGACAGTAGATCCTCCTGCCCTATTGGACTTCATACAAGAATTCATCAAGTACCTGAGAGATAATAATGCTGCCCCTGAGGTCCCCATAGAGAGAGCTCACAGAGCCCTTCGCCCCAGGCCTCCCAGTAGAGCCCCTCCCAGGGATATCATCCTCAAGTTTCTCTCTTTCAGGGATAAGGAGACAGTTTTGAGGCTGGCTAGGTCTAAACATCCGCTCACATTCAGGGGCAGTGATATACAGGTATATTCTGATCTCTGTCCTGCAACATAGCAAAAGAGGAGAGACCTGAAGTTCCTCACAGCAACTTTAAAGGACAAAGGAATCCGATACCGTTGGGGCTTTCCCACCTGCCTCATAGCTACTAGAAATAATACCACCCATGTATATAAAACTCTTGATGACTTGCCAGCTTTCAATCAGGCATTGGGACTGGACATCAGACCGCTTCCTCAGGAGGTAGCTGAGCCTAGAGGTCAACAAGAGGGAGACCCTGATAGGATCAGAAACCTACCAGACTGAAAAATCCGCCTTGACTTTTAACCCAGTAGGACTCTCACAATGGAGAGGGTCTAGGGACTTAATCTGCTCACCCCGATGGGTCCTACCTGACAGGCCTACTGTGGGACCTGGAGTGCTCTCACAGCTAAGTAACACTTTATAATATGTGACACTAGGCTAGGGTGTCAATTTTTGACTTAGTGCACAGGTCTTATCAATGCCTTAACAACAGGCTTATAATTTAGCAACAAAAGGGAGGTCTGCAGTACATCATTAAAGGGATAGCTAGTTTGATGTTATTTTATGCCCATACGATGTGTGACTCTGCCCAAACTCACTCCCAGGCAAAGCTAATACCTCACTCATACTTTTAGTTTATTGAGGGAAACTAATTTAAGTTTGGCTCAGATTATTATATGCCGAATCCCACACTCTACAATAGTTAGAAATGCCTACATATAATGTTATGTTTCTTTCCTATTCCCTGAGGCTTTTATCACCAACTGCACTCTAGCACATCTCATGGGATGATAAATGGGACTGATTTGTTTGATTGTTATGTTGGAACGTTTTATTACAATAATGTATGTTCAAAGTTCATTTATATTGTGATTGCATAGGGAAAACTACCCCTGACTTGTTAAAGTAGTTGTTATATTTTGTGATATTCTGTGAAGATCTAATTAACCTTTAATTCTATTCTAAACTAACCGTTCACCCCCAATCCTTTTCCCCTTTGCATTTCCCTACTTCCCTTTTCTGCCTTTTTCTTGTAACTCCCCCCTTTACTTGTTCGTTCCCCCATGTTCCTCTCTATCTCCCCATTCTCCCCCCCTCATCTCCTCCTCCCTCCCCCCTATTTTTTTCTTTTTTTTTTCCTTTCTTTTTTCTCCCCCCCTCCCCCTCCAGTTATCCCATTCTCATCATGGCACGGCCACATGGCCGAGGAGATATACTTAAGGTAGAACTCGTTACGATTAACGCCAAAGGGCTTAATAGCCCCTGCAAGCACTCCATGGCATTTAGAGATTTATCTCGAATGGGTGGAGACATAATATACCTGCAAGAAACACATTTTTCGCAAGCGCACGAGCCAAAATGGTACTATCGCCAGTACCCCACTGCATACTTTGCGTCCAGCACTACAAAAAAGAATTGCGTGGGCATTATCTTTAACGCAAAAACGCCCTTCCAATTGGAGCAAATACACAAAGATGTTAACGGCAGATACCTAATACTCATTGGGAGTTTATACTGCAACCAGATCACTTTGGCCAATATTTACTGCCCCAACCAAACACAGCACCAATTCCTATGTGAGGTCAGCCTCAAAATCTTAGAAGTCCAAAAGGGAGTCTTATACTTAGGGGGTGACATTAACGTGCCTCTCGACCCCGCTCTGGATACATCTAATGGTATCTCGGGTATCTCACATAAAAACTTAAAACGTATCAATACCATTCTAGGTGCATACACCATCCTCGTTCCAAGAATTACACTTTTTATTCCCATCCCCACAGAAAATATTCGAGAATTGACTACATCTACACAGACACGATAGGCCTCACATTCACCACGTCTAGTAACATTCACACAATTACATGGTCGGACCATGCCCCGGTTAGCTGCACCATTCAATGGCCTAACATCCCAGCTACCCAATACATCTGGAAGCTCGATGACACACTTTTAGACGACCAGATCTTTAGGACAGAATTGCAAAATTCAATAGCTGAATTCTTTCAGATAAACAATGTTGGCCAGGTCCCAGTTTGCACAATCCCCAGTTTGCACAATCTGGGAAGCTCATAAGTGTACCGTAAGGGGTCTACTGATACGGAAAAAAGCTTATCTAAATAAACAAAGGAGAGAATGTTATCAGAAATTGTTAGTTAAAGTATCAAAACTAGAACAAGACCATAAAAAAGCTCCCAATAATGATGTCCTAATTGCCTTGCTCGCCCAGGCTAGAACTGACCTATTAAACTTTTTACAAGAAGACTACCAAAAAAAGGCCTTAATACTTAGACAGTTATATTTTGAACATGGTGACAAGGCCTGGAAGCTACTGGCAAGGGCTATATCCCGGAAAAAACTGAAAGCTTATGTACATAAAATTGTTGATCAAGAGGGAACGGTCAAAGCAGATGCTAGCTCAGTCGCAAATGTTTTTCATGACTATTACGCATCTTTGTATAATATACAGAAAGTCCATGATCCAGGCGGTATTGATCCTGGCGGGGAATGCCCTGACCAGGACATTTTAGAATATCTGAACAATGTCAAATTGCCTGAAATTGCGGAATCTGATAGGGAATCCCTAGAAGCCCCTTTCACTATTGAGGAAATTAAACGAGCGATAAGAAACCTTTCGGCAGGTAAAAGCCCAGGCCCTGATGGCTTCGGGATGCAATATTATAGAAAGTTTGCTGATATACTAGCTCCAGAATTAGTTAATATTTTTAATTCCTTGCCGGGGTCCCTGTGTCTGCCTCCCACCATGTTGGAGGCACACATTGCGGTGATTCCTAAACCGGGGAAGTCCCCGGATAAGCCTGAAAACTATAGGCCCATATCCCTGTTGAATTCGGATGTCAAAATCCTGGCCAAGGCATTGGCTAACCAACTTAATAAGCTCCTTCCCAAAATAATCTCATTGGATCAAGTAGGATTCATCCCTACACGCGAAGCAAGGGATAACACCCTTAAAGTTATTCAGATTATAACACACGCCTGCGTTAGTGGGTCCCCAATGTCATTGGTCACAACAGATGCTGAAAAAGCATTCGACCGTGTTAGCTGGTCTTTTATGTGGCAAACTCTTGTTAAATCCGGATTTGGCCCTAATTTTATTAATAATACGATGTCATTATATACAACACCTAACGCGAAGGTGAGAGTTAGTGGAACGCTATCAGAAGCGTTTCACATTAACAACGGGACTAGGCAGGGCTGTCCCCTATCGCCCCTCTTGTTCGCCATCACCATAGAGGTATTAGCTGAAAAAATTAGGAATAACCCATCGATCAAAGGTATCACCATTGGGAAAACTGAGCACAAGCTCGCAATGTATGCTGATGACCTTCTGCTGACATTATCTGACTCTGCAAGATCTTTAGGGGAAGCAATGAAGGAATTTGCGAGTTTTGGTAAAGTGTCAAACTTCTTATTGAACCCCTCAAAATCAGAGATTTTAAATATAACGGAGCTGCGAGATAGCTTTGAGGCCTTAGTGCAGGATTGCCCGATAAAAGTAGCCAGGACGTCAATAAAATATCTAGGTATCCTTGTCACACCCAATGTATCAGAAATGGTAGATTTAAACTTTAGAAACATTAGGGATGAAGTGGAGAGGGATCTGGCCAACTGGAAAAATAAGACAATATCAAGGATGGGGCGGATCGGGGTTGTCAAAATGAACATCTTGCCGAGACTTTTATACATAATGCAAACAATACCGATCCGTCCCTCCTCCCAATATATCCAACATTTGCAGACAGCTATAGAGACATATATATGGAAGGGACAAAAACCAAGAATTCAAAAAAGCACTACATATTTGCCTAGGGACAGAGGAGGACTGGGAATACCACACTTTTTGGAATATCAAAGGGCAATCTCATTACAGAGATTGGTTGAGTGGTGTGTAAACTCGGGCACTAAGGCTTGGACACAAATTGATAGGGAAATACTGAGAAGCGGAAACGCTGGGTCCCTGGCGTGGATAAAATATATATATATATATACACAAAATTGAAAAGCAGAGCATAAGTAAAAATATTGAATATGTTTATAATAAGCTCAAATAAAACAAAATAAAGTTTGAAAGACATAAAATTAGGGGGAGCATGACATGTTGTCTGATACATTTTAGAGTTAGCCATACTATAACACAGTTATATCTTGCAAACTAAAAGCTGGCGAGCTTTTCTCAAATCACTCAAAATACGCGGGGGTCAATTTATCCGAATGGAGCCTGATGCGCCGTGTTTATCGATGTGCGGCGGATATGATACGCTACATCGTATCATGTCCATCCGCACTATAATAAATATACCGCTTGGAGCGCTAATAGAAAAACACATGCATACAAAAATATAGGCAATTGTAAGATGCTGTACGCAGAAAGCAGCATTATGTGATTTATATTGGCTGCAGGATTAAATTTTTAAAGTGCCTCCCCTGCTCTTTGCTAACTTCGCTCTACCTAGCAAGGTATCCCTTCCCAGCGAGGGTCGGCGTGAAAAAAACATATCAGGCCCAAAATCTTATATGCAAAAAAGGAATATTTTAAGTGTATTGTAGAGTATTTGTTTTTAGAAAAATATACCAGTTTTTTATGAGGTTCCTGACAGCCAGTAAGCAGTATTATAAGTATTAGTTGCACTTTTTGTTAGTCTCGTTTTTAAATTAAACAGATTTTTGGCATAAAAAACGTAAGATGTTTCCCTAAAATGTGTCCCTTTAAGCTATTAAAACTTTTTTTAAAAGTATCTTTCATACAATATCACTTGTTATAGTGCATAACAAACACTAGGTGGCACAGTGGCATTCAGTTCTGGTCCATTTTCTTGGTAAAAGATCCAAAAACATTTACACATGTAACTGAGAAAATCGATTTTATATACAGGGAGTGCAGAATTATTAGGCAAATTAGTATTTTGACCACATCATCCCCTTTATGCATGTTGTCTTACTCCAAGCTGTATAGGCTCGAAAGCCTACTACCAATTAAGCATATTAGGTGATGTGCATCTCTGTAATGAGAAGGGGTGTGGTCTAATGACATCAACACCCTATATCAGGTGTGCATAATTATTAGGCAACTTCCTTTCCTTTGGCAAAATGGGTCAAAAGAAGGACTTGACAGGCTCAGAAAAGTCAAAAATAGTGAGATATCTTGCAGAGGGATGCAGCACTCTTAAAATTGCAAAGCTTCTGAAGCGTGATCATCGAACAATCAAGCGTTTCATTCAAAATAGTCAACAGGGTTGCAAGAAGCGTGTGGAAAAACCAAGGCGCAAAATAACTGCCCATGAACTGAGAAAAGTCAAGCGTGCAGCTGCCAAGATGCCACTTGCCACCAGTTTGGCCATATTTCAGAGCTGCAACATCACTGGAGTGCCCAAAAGCACAAGGTGTGCAATACTCAGAGACATGGCCAAGGTAAGAAAGGCTGAAAGACGACCACCACTGAACAAGACACACAAGCTGAAACGTCAAGACTGGGCCAAGAAATATCTCAAGACTGATTTTTCTAAGGTTTTATGGACTGATGAAATGAGAGTGAGTCTTGATGGGCCAGATGGATGGGCCCGTGGCTGGATTGGTAAAGGGCAGAGAGCTCCAGTCCGACTCAGACGCCAGCAAGGTGGAGGTGGAGTACTGGTTTGGGCTGGTATCATCAAAGATGAGCTTGTGGGGCCTTTTCGGGTTGAGGATGGAGTCAAGCTCAACTCCCAGTCCTACTGCCAGTTTCTGGAAGACACCTTCTTCAAGCAGTGGTACAGGAAGAAGTCTGCATCCTTCAAGAAAAACATGATTTTCATGCAGGACAATGCTCCATCACACGCGTCCAAGTACTCCACAGCGTGGCTGGCAAGAAAGGGTATAAAAGAAGAAAATCTAATGACATGGCCTCCTTGTTCACCTGATCTGAACCCCATTGAGAACCTGTGGTCCATCATCAAATGTGAGATTTACAAGGAGGGAAAACAGTACACCTCTCTGAACAGTGTCTGGGAGGCTGTGGTTGCTGCTGCACGCAATGTTGATGGTGAACAGATCAAAACACTGACAGAATCCATGGATGGCAGGCTTTTGAGTGTCCTTGCAAAGAAAGGTGGCTATATTGGTCACTGATTTGTTTTTGTTTTGTTTTTGAATGTCAGAAATGTATATTTGTGAATGTTGAGATGTTATATTGGTTTCACTGGTAAAAATAAATAATTGAAATGGGTATATATTTGTTTTTTGTTAAGTTGCCTAATAATTATGCACAGTAATAGTCACCTGCACACACAAATATCCCCCTAAAATAGCTAAAACTAAAAACAAACTAAAAACTACTTCCAAAACTATTCAGCTTTGATATTAATGAGTTTTTTGGGTTCATTGAGAACATGGTTGTTGTTCAATAATAAAATTAATCCTCAAAAATACAACTTGCCTAATAATTCTGCACTCCCTGTATATATATATATATATTTTTAAAAAAATTGTAATTAAAACATTTTAAATCTTTGTGGAGAACAAAACAAAACACCTCAACAATAACATACACATATAATCACTTTAAGGGCAAGATTATAAGTGGAGCGATATCATTAGTGTGCTTAAATCAATATTTAAGTGGCACGCTGTTAAAATTAAAAATATGGGTAGCATAAATTGCTGCAAGTTTCCGCAAACGAATTTGAGGTAATTTACGCTACACATATTTTATATGGATAGTGTAGAGCAGTAATATGCGCTCATATTATAAGTTGAAAGTCAATGAGATTGCGTGAATGCAATTGCATTTACTTCTCAAACTTTTTTAAAGAGTTTGTCCGAAAGAAACAGTTACTCTAAACTACACTATGAACCCCTAAACCACCACCCCCACATCACAAATGACCTTTTTACACTATTAACCCCTAAACCACCACACCCCCACAGCAAAAAGTGAGCTTCTATACTGCTAACCCCTAAACCTCCAGCCCCCAACATCGCAAACTAAACCTGTACACTGTTAACCCCTAAACTGCCAGCCCCCCACATCAGAACTATCTATGTACATTATTATCCCTTAAACCACCACACCTACATCACAAACTAAACCTCCACACTATTAACCCCTAAACCACCAGCCCCCAACGCAAAATGACTCACAAACATCTAAACATCTTAACCCAACACCCCCTAAGTTAACCAAAAATAGACTAACCTTTACCAAAAAAAAACAACTAACTACCTTTAAAAAAATAAAAGCTTACCTGTGAAAATAATATCTTACTCTTACTTTTTAAAATAAAAAAAACTCTAAAATTACTATTAAATAAAAAAAACAACTAACATTACTATAAAAATAAAGGGACCTTACATTACCAATATATATATATATATTACAAACATTACAAACCCTAACATTACAAAAAAAAAAAAAAACTAACATTGAAAAAAACAAAAAAACCTAACATTACAAAGAATAACAAATACTAATCTTACAAAAAATAACAAACACTAACCTTCCCAAAAATAAAAAAATAATTATGCCTATTCTAACCCCCCAAAAAACTATACTAAAACTGAACTACAAATAGCCCTTAAAAGTGATCAAGCTCCTTTTTTAAAAAAAAAAAAAAATACTACAACCCTCTAACATTAATCCCCCACCCTAAAAAAAAACACCCAAAAAAAAACAAATAAACTAATACTAAACCCCAAGATGGTACCCCCCAAGATGGTACCCACCAAAGATGATGATGGCGGCACTCCATCTTGATCCTGGCTGTCCTTCTTCATCCTGGCGGCAGTGCATCTTTTTATCTTCATCCCGGCAGCAGCTATGGCGCCGGCAGAAGTGGCCATCTTCTTCATAGATTGAACATGGTCCCCTTCATGCTATCTTTTGATTCCTTACATCACAGGTGTGGATTAAAATCACCCCAAACTGATCCGACCAAGAAGACTGACAACCTCTGTTTTAAATGCAGTAGAAGGGATTTCACAAACGAGTTCCTTCATCAATGGATGTTGCATTTCTGGCAACAAGCACAAGCAGACAGTTTGCCTGCCTGGGAACATTGTTTGCCTACAGCTTCTAAAATGGGCCCCCAAAATCCATTATGATCAAGGCTATGTCAAGTAAACTGGATCCTTTGGCCTCTATTTATCAACCTGTCAACTTACCTGCATTCGACGGCACCAATACGCTCGCCTAAGATCGCCTAACATCGCTGCCGCGGACCTGAATACGTTCTCCAAAATTTTCAAAATAGCTGTGAAAAAGCTGCGCACCAAGTACGGTGTGATGAGCAGCGGACTGTTGTTAACTAACAGTCTTCGATCTCACTGCTCTTCGTCTTTTTCACAGCTTTATTGCTACCCTGTCACTAAGCACCCACACTATACTATACTGTTTTACCCCCTATACTGCCGCTCCCGGACCCCGCCGCAACTAAATAAAGTAATTAACCGCTAAACCGCCGCTCCCAGAGCCCACCGCAACTCTAATAAATGTTTTAACCCCTAAACCGCCGCTCCCAGAGCCCTCCGCAACTCTAAAAAAAATTTTAACCCCTAAACCGCCGCTCCTGGAGCCCACGGCCACCTACATTATACATATTAATCCCTAATCTGCCGCCCCCACCTACATAAAGTTATTAATCCCTATCCTGACGCTCCCTGACCCCGCCGCAACTAAATAAAGTTATTAACCCCTAAACCTCCACTCCCAGAGCCCACCGTCACCTACATTATATTTATTAACCCCTAATCTTTCCCCCCTACACTGCCGCCACTATATTAAATTTATTAACCCCTAAATCTAAGTCTAACCCTAACACCCCCTAACGTAAATATAATTTAAATAAATCTAAATAAATATTCCTATAATTAACTAAATTATTCCTATTTAAAACTAAATACTTACCAATAAAATAAACCCTAAGGTAGCTACAATATAACTAATAATTACATTGTAGCTATCTTAGGATTTATCTTTATTTTACAGACAAGTTTGTATTTATTTTAACTAGGTAGAATAGTTATTAAATAGTTATTAACTATGTAATAGCTACCTAGTTAAAATAAATACAAAAATACCTGTAAAATAAAACCTAACCTAAGTTACAATTACACCTAACACTACACTATAATTAAATTAAATCCCTAAATTAACTACAATTTAATAAATTAAATTATCTAAAGTACAACCCCCCCCCACTAAATTACAGAAAATAATAAAATAATTACAAGTTTTTTAAACTAATTACACCTAATCTAATCCCCCTAACAAAATAAAAAAAGCCCCCCCCCCCAAAAAAAAAACCCTACCCTACACTAAATTACAAATAGCCCTTAAAAGTGCTTTTTGCGGGGCATTGCCCCAAAGTAATCAGCTCTTTTACCTGTAAAAAAAAGTACAATTTCCCCCCCCCAACATTAAAACCCACCACCCACACACCCAACCCTACTCTAAAACCCACCCAATCCCCCCTTAAAAAACCTAACACTAACCCCCTGAAGATCACCCTACCTTGAGAAGTCTTCAAACAACCAGGCCGAAGTCCTCAACAAAGCCAGGCGAAGTGGTCCCCCAGACGGGCAGAAGTCTTCATCAAAGCTGGACAGAAGAGGTCCTCCAGACGGGCAGAAGTCTTCATCCAGACGGCGACTTCTATCTTCATCCATCCGGCGCAGAGCGGCTCCATCTTCAAGACATCCAACGTGGAGCATCCTCTTCCATCGACGTCTTCTTCCTGAATGAATGTTCCTTTAAATGAAGTCATCCAGGATGGCGTCTCTTGAATTTTCCGTTTGGCTGATAGAATTCTATCAGCCAATCAGAATTAAGGTAGGAAAAATCCTATTGGTTGATGCAATCAGCCAATAGGTTTGAAGTTCAATCCTATTGGCTGATCCAATCAGCCAATAGGATTGAGCTGGCATTCTATTGGCTGTTCCAATCAGCCAATAGAATGTGAGCTCAATCCTATTGGCTGATTGCATCAACCAATAGGATTTTTCCTACCTTAATTCCGATTGGCTGATAGAATTCTATCAGCCAATCAGAATTCAAGGGACGCCATCTTGGATGATGTCATTTAAAGGAACATTCATTCGGGAAGAAGACGTCGATGGAAGAGGATGCTCCGCGTCGGATTTCTTGAAGATGGAGCCGCTCCGCGCCAGATGGATGAAGATAGAAGATGCCGTCTGGATGAAGACTTCTGCCCATCTGGAGGACCTCTTCTGCCCGGCTTCGATGAAGACTTCTGCCCGTCTGGAGGACCACTTCGCCTGGCTTCGTTGAGGACTTCGGCCCGGTTGGGTGAAGACTTCTCAAGGTAGGGTGATCTTCAGGGGGTTAGTGTTAGGTTTTTTTAAGGAGGGATTGGGTGGGTTTTAGAGTATGGTTGGGTGTGTGGGTGGTGGGTTTTAATGTTGGGGGGGTATTGTACTTTTTTTTACAGGTAAAAGAGCTGATTACTTTGGGGCACCTGCTAGTTATTTGATAACTAGCAAAAGTAGTCAGATTGTGCCAAACTTGCAATCGGAACATCTGTAATGACGTAAGCATCAATCTGTGTCAGACTGAGTCTGCATACATACATACATACATACATACATATATACATACATATATACACATATAAACACATAAATACACAGGTATACACATACACACACACACACACACACACACATATATATATATATATATATATATATATATATATATATATATATATATATACTTTTATACACTTTCCAACCTTGTTTGAATTCATACAAATATAAAAAAAATATGTTTTAAAAAAAAAAAATCAAATATGTCTAAAAAATATCTATTTTAAAATAAAAAGAACATTTTCTTCTATGTGAAGAACATTGGAATTTAAAGTATTCATAACTACCTTTGGCTTTTGCACAGCTGGTCTACCACAGTGTTGAGTTAGGAAGCGAGCAATAAGTGTTAGTTATGTTTATAAGTCTATGGGGAAAAGAAGTTATCAGGGTCGCAAAATCCGAAGTCCTGTAGCTATTGCACAACTGACTTTTACTCTCTCGCTTTCTTTTTAACCTGACCATATTAAAATTATATTTTGAGAGGAGTTTGTACACAAGCAAAAAGTTAGTGTGCCACTTGTAATCTAGTCCTTAATGAATAAAGTCAGTGCACAGAAGGTCACATGACAGTTCTTCAATAAAAACTAGGTTACTTCCCCTTTCATCTGCCACAGATTCTATTGCTGCTCACAGAACTCATCTGAAATATTCTCAGCATTTGTCATATTGTACATAGAAAATGAAGCATTTATGGATAAGGATCATAATGGCCATTCATTATATATACTGTAAGTTTCCTGTTTTAAACAAAGCTAGAAAAAGTTAGTAGCACACTAGCAACCAAATATTTGTATATAGTATTACAACTAAATTAATTTGTGGGGTTATTTTAAGATACCATGGGAATCATTTGGGTTAACAACTCATAGATTACTCTAAGCTGTCTTCTGTCAAATCAATTTTTTAAATTAACCATAATATCCAAGTTACTGAAATACGTTTTCTTTCTTACAGTTGCTCATTGTCAAGATTCTGTTTATCAAGACAAAGCGTTGGTTTCTGCCACAGAAGGGGAGTCAGTGTCTCTGTATTGTAAATATAAAGTGGGTAATTTTAATGGCTTAAGCTGGTACAGACAGAGGGCAGGAGAGCACCCTGTTCATTTGAAAAGACTATATGGAGATAATAATGAGACTTCAGGACAATACACATTTGAGCTCCAGAAGAAAAATAGTATGAGCATCCTGAGCATCATAAATCCCCATGTGACTGACTCTGCATCATATCTATGTGCTGTGCAGGCACAGTGTGATGTTTGCTGTGCAGCCCAGTGCAAATACTCATGCAAAGCACAACACTAGCACTGTTTCTTAAAATATAAACTATAATGCTTATAAGGTTTTAAATGTATGTGTTTAATTTATACAAATGGAGACAGCAGTAATTACTGAAGCTCAGAAAGATGTTTTTAGTGCTAAACACAAAACTGTAAATGTGAGATTACAGTTTATGCTTTCCTTTGTTAATATATTTTTCTTCATGGTTTTAAACAATATCTTACAAAATATATTTCATGACTTTATATTCATGTTCATAAATACTATTTATAAATTAATCAACATAATTATTAAAATAAAATCATATGATTTTATTGAATGTTTTTGTGCTGTAGATGTTTTAATCACTTTTTGTAGTATCAGTTGTAAATGGAATTTTGAACCTTTACACCTAGGAGAAAAAGATGAAAAGTTGAGTCTGATTAGAAACTTCATGCTACTAGCTAAAACCACTGGATTAGAGCAAATCAAGAATCCAACAGCTTTGTAAACTGCTAGAAGTAGTTTTATTGCTCTGCTGCCATTTTAATCGCTATAGGCCACATAACACCAATGTGAACAGCTCAAAACATTTTACTATGACTATATAGGTACAAACAATTAACACATATTAACTAAAACAAGCACATTCATCACTAAATCATGTTTAGTTAATAGGGACAGTATAGGTTAAAAAACAGCTGTGGATTTAATTGGTTTTAATATTTTTAGTCAGTGTTGATACCATCATGCAAACAACATTTGTGAAATAAAAAAAATACAAAACATTTAATAGCAGAGCATAGGTAAAAATATTTAATAGGTTTCTAATAAGCTCAAATAAAACAAAATAAAGTATGAAAGACATAAATTAGGCAGGAGCATGGCATGTTGTCTGATACATTTTTAAGTTAGCAATACTCATTAACCAGAAACCACAAATGGTATAATCAAGTGTGATCAAAAGTTCAATTTTCAGATAAGAAATTTTAAAACAGAGAGAATATTCCCACTTAAGCAGTGGTGTATCTGAGACTTAATAATTGGGGGTACTTGCCAGAGGCCCAAGAGTATTTTGTCATGACAGGAAGGGTGGGCCCAGGCATTTCATGGCTGGAGCTGTGCATGGGGGGGGGGGGGGGGGGCAGCGAAGAAGTTATATAACTTCAATAAATGGACCAAACTTTTATTAGTTAGATTCACTCACATAATACCATATTTATAAAATCATCTTCCCAAGTAAATAGTATAGCCATGAATAAAGGGATAAACTAATAATTTGCATATATATATATATATATATATACAGGGAGTGCAGAATTATTAGGCAAGTTGTATTTTTGAGGATTAATTTTATTATTGAACAACAACCATGTTCTCAATGAACCCAAAAAACTCATTAATATCAAAGCTGAATAGTTTTAAAAGTAGTTTTTAGTTTGTTTTTAGTTATAGCTATTTTAGGGGGATATCTGTGTGTGCAGGTGACTATTACTGTGCATAATTATTAGGCAACTTAACAAAAAACAAATATATACCCATTTCAATTATTTATTTTTACCAGTGAAACCAATATAACAGCTCAACATTCACAAATATACATTTCTGACATTCAAAAACAAAAGAAAAACAAATCAGTGACCAATATAGCCACCTTTCTTTGCAAGGACACTCAAAAGCCTGCCATCCATGGATTCTGTCAGTGTTTTGATCTGCTCACCATCAACATTGCGTGCAGCAGCAACCACAGCCTCCCAGACACTGTTCAGAGAGGTGTACTGTTTTCCCTCCTTGTAAATCTCACATTTGATGATGGACCACAGGTTCTCAATGGGGTTCAGATTAGGTGAACAAGGAGGCCATGTCATTAGATTTTCTTCTTTTATACCCTTTCTTGCCAGCCACGCTGTGGAGTACTTGGACGCATGTGATGGAGCATTGTCCTGCATGAAAATCATGTTTTTCTTGAAGGATGCAGACTTCTTCCTGTACCACTGCTTGAAGAAGGTGTCTTCCAGAAACTGGCAGTAGGACTGGGAGTTGAGCTTGACTCCATCCTCAACCCGAAAAGGCCCCACAAGCTCATCTTTGATGATACCAGCCCAAACCAGTACTCCACCTCCACCTTGCTGGCGTCTAAGTCGGACTGGAGCTCTCTGCCCTTTACCAATCCAGCCACGGGCCCATCCATCTGGCCCATCAAGACTCACTCTCATTTCATCAGTCCATAAAACCTTAGAAAAATCAGTCTTGAGATATTTCTTGGCCCAGTCTTGACGTTTCAGCTTGCGTGTCTTGTTCAGTGGTGGTCGTCTTTCAGCCTTTCTTACCTTGCCCATGTCTCTGAGTATTGCACACCTTGTGCTTTTGGGCACTCCAGTGATGTTGCAGCTCTGAAATATGGCCAAACTGGTGGCAAGTGGCATCTTGGCAGCTGCACGCTTGACTTTTCTCAGTTCATGGGCAGTTATTTTGCGCTTTGGTTTTTCCACACGCTTCTTGCAACCCTGTTGACTATTTTGAATGAAACGCTTGATTGTTCGATGATCACGCTTCAGAAGCTTTGCAATTTTAAGAGTGCTGCATCCCTCTGCAAGATATCTCACTATTTTTTACTTTTCTGAGCCTGTCAAGTCCTTCTTTTGACCCATTTTGCCAAAGGAAAGGAAGTTGCCTATTAATTATGCACACCTGATATAGGGTGTTGATGTCATTAGACCACACCCCTTCTCATTACAGAGATGCACATCACCTAATATGCTTAATTGGTAGTAGGCTTTCAAGCCTATACAGCTTGGAGTAAGACAACATGCATAAAGAGGATGATGTGGTCAAAATACTCATTTGCCTAATAATTCTGCACTCCCTGTATATATATATATATATATATATATATATATATATTTCCACCCCTGTATATATAATATATAAGAAGGAAAGAGTTAAAAAACACAATGAAACATTCTAAACTAATTCCATTATCCCCTTTACAGCTATATCTGGTACCTACTATTTATAAACATGCCATGTACAGTACTGGTATTATTCTGCATGTGTATACTCGTGCCATCTATTGGTTAAACTCATATTTTCAGTTACCAGTTTCTTGATTTATAAAATCTAATGTACAAGCATATCAGAGCAGAAACATCAAACCTAACACTTTTTTTTACACCTTCTCTGTTTTTTTAACATGATCTACCAGTTAAAACTGCAGCTCTGTCATGATTCCCCTCCTGCAAGAGCCTCTGCTATAAAATGCATTGTTTCTGGTAGTAAAACCAGGGTTCACCTAGACATGTATACAAACCTGCTCTCGGGCTGGTATTATTTCTAAAAATGATTTATTTAAACATAACATACATGCTATGGGGCATATTTATCAATGTGCGAGCGGACATGATACGAAGTAACGTATCATGTCCGCCACACATCTTGTGAAGTGCTGGTGCAATGCCGCCCCCCCCCAGATTCACGGCCAATCAACCGCTAGCAGAGGGTGTCAACTAACCCGATCGTATTCAATTGGGTTGATTTCGGTCTGCTGCCTCAGAGCAGGCGGACAAGTTATGGAGCAGCGGAAACAAGGGGCATGAAGCTCCTTACGGAGCTTGATAAATATTCCCCTATGTGCGTGTCGGAAGTAGCACGCGTATTACAAGTTGAAAGTAATTGCGATCGATTGAGAGCAATTTAACCTAATGTGCGTTTGGTTAAATTGGTTAACTGTTACACTTCAATAAAAAGTTGCACAAAACACATAGAAAATACATTTAAATGTACAGTTACACTCATAATAACAACATAATATAAAAAATATTTTAAAAATATTGCAATCAAAAGTTAAAAGGGCTCAAAGATATAAGGTCTCTGGTGTTAGAAAAAAAAAGACTGCAAAGGGCTTTAACTTTTAGATAAATTCATATATATGTGTAAATATGATATGTATATATGTATATATATATATATATATAGTAGGTTTGTTTTTAGGTAGTTGCGCCTGAATAGGGAGGGTGGTTCTGCGGCTGGAGCACTATGAGTGGATCTGATGAGTGCTGCTGTTAGTGGTTTCTCACTTCCTCCTAAGTGAGAAGTAATAGTTGTGGTTGTAGAAGAGGTGTTTCTAACAGCGCTTACAAGACAGGTTCCTCATGTGCATGTGTAGATTGAGAATACAAAAAGATACATATATCTCAAATGAGTAAAACTGTGTCTTCAACAGTACTAGATGATGTACTTAAATAGCTCACCTGTAAGATCACATGGTCCGGTGATCAGCGTCGTAAAACTCTTTAGTTGATTATGTCCCAGTTATATTTCTTTTTAACTAGAGTAAAATTACCAAACAGGCTGAATGGAGACTGTACAGGAGTTGTGGGATCCCCCCTCTGGTTCCACTCTGTATGATTTGACGGAGGGAAGTGTGAAGGGGTACTCCAATTTATTATGAGCTGGTATGTGTTGTAGTTAAAAAACAAATGTTATTGTAGGTTTTAAAAGCGAAAATAGTGAATATAATAATTTATAATTCCTAAATTAAGGTATGTAAAATAATTATTATAATTTATTTTGATAAAAAATGAGTATAGTAAAAATAGGAGAGTAAATGTATAAAATGGTGAAATATGAATTTAATAACTATATATAAAGAAGTTGTCAAAATATAAACACATAGGTAAAATAGGTACTGTCCCTTTAAAAAGTATCTAGCTAAAATAGTGTGAATATGGATTAACTAATTTAAATAGTGGTTTCAACTATAAAATAGTGGTATAGTGAATACCGTTTGAATCAATGGTTGGTGTAATTATAATTCACTGTTGAATATGAAGTGATTGGTGATATACATAGTGGGTATATGCAGAAACAGGCTAATATAATTTACTGGGTGTTGAGCGGTGTATCAAATAATGCATTACCAATGGTCCCAATAGTAACAATAATAATAGCCTTGACATATTAATTTGTCTAGGTAAAGGAATAGTAAAATCTATAAACCACTTACTTTGGAGAATGATAAAGTGGTGTGTGAGTAAGAGTAACAGTTTTGGAGTTGTTAGTAAATGGAACTGCTAGCGTGTAGTGTCCAGCAAGTGCGAGTAGTGCGATCGGATATCCGGAAGTAGCATCACGAACGTTTGCCACTTGCCTTACGCGTTCTGTGAGCGTATCAGCTCACTTCATCAGAGGCTCAATTTATATATATGTGTGTACATATGTATGTATATGTGTATATAGTGCATTGGAGCCTTTTGCATAAAAAATAATTTTTATGCAATATTCATATTTAATAAAGTGTTATACTGTGTATATACTATAAATATTTCAAATTCCAATGTTCTTCACATAGGGGAACATGTTCTAAGTATTAATAAATAGATATTTTTATATATATATATATATATATATACCTATATAAAATTATATATATATATATATATATACACACAGTCATAGATAGGATTGCACAATCTTACCACTTCCAAATGTGCCACGGTGCACTGCTAACAAATGTCCATATCCTCCAAAAAGCAGGAACTCACTGGGCTTTATAAAAAATATATTTTATTATTCCATATTAAAAGACAAACGTTTCGGCACTAATTTGTGCCTTTGTCAATGTCACAAAAATCAGCAAAAAAGGTGCAACTAAGCACCCAAAATCAAGTAACATACATTTAAAATCTTACCCCTTAAATACATCAGTACTTGATTTTGGGTGCTTAGTTGCACCTTTTTTGCCGATTTTTGTGACATTGACAAAGGCACAAATTAGTGCCGAAACGTTTGTCTTTTAATATGGAATAATAAAATATATTTTTTATAAAGCCCAGTGGAGGATATATATATATATATATATATATATATATATAGGTATAGATATATATTTTACCAAAAAAACTTAGATATATATATATAGAAATATGTATTTATGAATAAATAGAACATATTCTGCTATGTGAAGAACATTGGAATGTGAAATATTCATATTTTCATTTCGGGTTAGCGAACTTGAGAAAATGTGATTAGGGTTGCAAGCAAGTAAGGTGTTTTTCCCCACTTTTTTTCTCCATTGACTTCTATGAGGGAATAAGTTAACGCAATTGCTATATTGTAACTGTGCACGTCGAGTTATCGTTAAATAGATCTCCACTCGTAATCTAGCCCATAGTGGGGTTTTTTTTTATTCGTTTTAATATAAATCAATAAAACTTTTAAGAAGAAAAGGTTTTTACATTAAGGCTGATTTATCAAAGCGTCAATCTCGGTGCATTTGCTGGAGTCAATACGCTCGCTAGACATTGCCAGACATCGCTTCTGCAAATCCACATACAACGCCCTTATTTATTAAAAAGTCTGTCAAAAACATGCACGTCAATTTTTTGTTTTATTTATTTGTTATATAAAACATTTGATACATGATATTTTCACATAAATTAATGTGTTTTTGTATTTCTAGAAATCATGATATGACTCATGTTTTCCTTTTTTTTAAATGATTATTAATGCTAGAATTTATACATATATCTTTGCACATACTTGAATCCATATATGTATTATGTCAGAAATATTTTCCAAACATATTTACATGTCCCTAAATTTTATTTTGTTCTAAACAATGTTGTCTTTCATATCTCTGTGTTTATTTATACCACTATATGTATATAGTGTAAATATATTATTCTGAGGAAGAATAATTGTGAATATAACATGTAATCATGGTATCATAGGTATTTATTTGCAAACAATGTATATTTTAATAGCTGGGACAGTTTTCTCTCCGCACCTGTGTAACCCTTCCTGATTGCAGTGTAGTTTTAAACACCACCCCTACACAAGTGTTATAAAATGGGCTGGCAAATAAGAGGACATTTCTTAATGAAAATTAAATTCAAGAGAAGGAAGAAAAACACTGAAAATATCATGACAGTAAAGAGGTGATTTTAATTTCTGCTGTATTAGATTCATGACAGTTTAATGTTAGGTGGGCTATCCCTTTGAGCTTTCAGCTTAATATTATATTGAATCAAACATCATTCGATTTTTAAACTCATTGTTAAAAATATTACACTGTATGTCCTAATGTCATCATCAATGTTTAACTTTAATACTAATTTCACATATACATACTCTCAAAGTATAATACACAATGTAACAAATTGCACTTACAAGTTCTGAGTGATCAATGACACAAGTATCGAGCAATTTGATTTGTTAGTGATAGTATAAAATGTATATTTAAATAAGATTGGCTGATGTCATAAATCATGTGATTATGCATTTCCCAATCAAAAGTAGTGGAAAATGTCACTATTTTGTGAATTGCTTAGTAGGTCGAGTATTGTGTCCAATTTGGCGCAAAGTATTGCATCAAATTTGGTGCAAAGTATTGCGTCAAATTTAGTGCGAAATGCAGTGGGACTTTCATTACATGCGTTAAACATGGTGAAATTAGATTGATCAAAAAAAAGGAAGTTAGCTATAGTATTTAACGTTTTTGTTTCATTTTTATCCTTATATCTACTAGTCCTGCTGCCAGACAGGCATTACCTGTCATTAAAACTACTTTTGAAATGAATCTGTCCCTTGAAATTACATTATGATTATAATATTTTTATTTACTAAACATGTGTCTTTTTTCTGTGTGATTTAGAAAGAGTATACAATTGTAATAAACTTTCTTATTTACATCAATATGTAATAAGCTTCATTCTCTTGCAGCATCTAACATAACCTTTTTGGGTTTTTAGACCTATGGCATTCGCGGCCTCAAGGGTGGTGGTTTGAATGATAGGTACGCTGCGGCGGAAAAGACGCGAGCATACCTGTTGAATGTTTGATAAATTTTGAAGAGGGTCAAATAGAGTTGAATGTGAATTCAAAACATCTGGAATAACGCAAGCATTGTTCTGCGCCGGATTGAGATCGTGGGAGCGTATATTATATCACACATTTCAACATTTGACGATGTTCATGCTTTGTTAATTACGGCGGATTCAATTTGCATCGAATATGACGCCAGATTCAAGCAGATTCCATCGTATTGTCAGTTGAAGCTTTGATAAATGGGCCCCATAGAGTGAAAATCGTAGAGCTATAGTAGCTCTACCTTATGTGAGTGAAGTCCATTAGTGGTGGAGTCTTCTTTTGATTGTTAAAGTTTTATGCTATGTTTTGACAACTAGATATAAGTGTATATTATTTACAAATTGGTTTATTATACAGTATTATACAGTATATATTGGTTAACCCCTTCACTACCGGGACTTTTAGAGAAGAACTTGCCCAAAATACTGGATCATTTATAGCATTTTTGCTATCACTCCATTTACAGATATAGAGACTTTTTTTTATTTATATGTCAAAACAATTTTTTTTAAGCAGACAACCCAAGGTATTGATCTAGGCCCATTTTGGTATATTTTATGTCAGCATTTCACTGCCAAATGCAATCTTTTTACAAACTTTGGTTTCCTCACTGAAATTATTTACATACCTCTTGTACAATCATAACACAAAAGTTTCTCTGGGATCCCCTTTGTTTAGAAATAGCAGACATGTATGGCTTTGCCATTGCATTTTTGTAATTAGAATTAGTAGTGAAGGGGTTAATAATCAGGTAGCTTGTAAGGTTAATATAAGCTTTAGTGTAGAGTTTACTCTCCTAACTGACACTTCCCACCCCATGATCCCTCCCAAACAGCTCTCTTCCCTCCCTCATCCTCCCCCCCCCAACCCCACTGGTCACCACCATCTTAGGTACTGGCAGACAGTCTGCCAATATGAGGATTTAATGCAAAAAAAAAAATTATAAACATTTTTTTTCTGCTGTCTAGGATTCCCCCTTATCCTCCAACCTCCCTGATCCCTCCCAACCAGCTCTTTAAGCCTCCCCCTCTAACTAGTGTCCCCTATCTTAGGTACTGGCAGCTGTCTGCCAGTACCTATAAAACACTTTTTTTTTAAACTTTCTGTAGTATAGTGGTTCCCCCACCTCCTCCCTCCTGCTATTATTAGTTAGGGATCTCCAACTCCACCTTTTTTCTGTAGTGTAGCTCTCCATCCCTCCCTCTCCCTTTATTTTTCTGCAGCGTAGGGCCCTTGTTCTCCATTCTCCCTCCTCCCTCCGCTGCTGGTCGGCCCACACACCTTCCAGATTCACGTCCACAACTCCCATCGGCACCAGCAGATGTTCGTTACAGATGGTGACAAACACAGTGTCACCATCTGCAACAATCTGGCATCTGCTTTCATGTGGAACTGACGCACCAATCGGGATCTGGTTCCATATACAGACAGATACCTGGAGCTCAGGAACTCCAGCTCTCGACTGTAACTTAACAGCCAAGACTGTTGGAGTTCCAGCAGCTTGGACGTATATATATTGTGTTGTACAATAAGCGTACCACACAACATATATATATATATACTTCATAATGGGTAAAGGATTAAAAAGGGTTTAACTGGATAGATTACAAAAAAAGTGAACAATATAGCTAAGTTATGAAGGGTGGACCTTCTAAAAGATAACCCTAAGATAAAAGAAACCAAATAACATTTGCAACACCATTTATTAGAAAATGCAGTAAAATATACATACTGTATGAAGGAATTAAAGGAGGGGAGAGTGACTCCCCCTGTAGACCCATGAAAATGGAGGGTCAAGTGAAGGTGAGGTAGGTGGAGTAAGGAAGTAGACTTCAGTTTACCTGTGCTGAAAGACTCTACCACCATCCCTCTCTCTTTTTTATTTGCCAGGGTGGTTCTGTCGCAGTCTGAGTGGGTGTTTTGGGTGTTTGCCTAATTTTAGGTCAATAAGTGGATGGTGGTACCTCTTGCTGGGGAAGCAGTGTAAAGATTCATAATTGTAAGTGTGTTTGGCTGAGATTGCCAGTCTTAGGGGGCAAGCACTTTGGTTATGGTTTTGAGTTTGTTATTTATTGTTATTCATTGGCCTCTATTTATCAAGCTGTCAACTTACCTGCATTCGATGGCACCAATACACTCGCCTAAGATCGCCTAACATCGCTGCCGCGGACCTGAATACGTTCTCCAAAATTACTAAAAAAGCTGTCAAAAAGCCACGCACCAAGTACGGAGCGATGAGCAGCGGACTGCTGTTAACTAACAGTCATTGATCTCGCTGCTCTTCGGCTTTTTTACAGCTTTATTGGTACCCTGTCACTAAACACCCACACTACACCGCCACTCCCGGACCCCACTGCAACTAAATAAAGTGTTTAACCCCTAAACCGCCGCTCCCGGACCCCGCTGCCACCTACATTATATTTGTTAACCCCTTAACTGCCCCCCCTACATCGCCGCCACTATATTACATTTATTAACCCCCGCTGCAACTAAATAAAGTGTTTAACCCCTAATCTGCCGCCCCCTACACATCCGCCACCTACATTAAATTTATTAACCCCTAATCTGCCCCCCCTACACCGCCGCCACTATATTAAATTTATTAACCCCTAAACCTAAGTCTAACCCTAACCCTAACAACCCCTAACTTAAATATAATTTAAATCAATCTAAATAAATTATTCCTATTTAAAACTAAATTCTTACCTATAAAATAAACCCTAAGATAGCTACAATACAACTAATAGTTACATTGTAGCTAGCTTAGGGTTTATTTTTATTTTACAGGCAACTTTGTATTTATTTTAACTAGGTAGAATAGTTATTAAATAGTTATTATAATAGTTAAAATAAATACAAATACACCTGTAAAATAAAACCTAACCTAAGTTACAATTACACCTAACACTACACTATAATTAAATTAATTACCTACATTAACTACAATTAAATAAAATTACATAAAATTATCTAAAGTAAAAAAAAAAAAACACTAAATTACAGAAAAAAATTAAATAATTACAAGTTTTTTAAACTAATTACACCTACTCTAATCCCCCTAATAAAATAAAAAGCCCTACCCTATACTAAATTACAAATAGCCCTTAAAAGGGCTTTTTTGCGGGGAATTGCTCCAAAGTAATCAGCTCTTTTACCTGTAAAAAAAAAATACAATACCCCCCAATATTAAAACCCACCACCCACACACCCAACCCTACTCTAAAACCCACCCAATCCCCCCTTAAAAAAACCTAACACTAACCCCTTGAAGATCACCCTACCTTGAGAAGTCTTCACCCAACCGGGCCGAAGTCCTCAACGAAGCCGGGCAAAGTGGTCCACCAGACAGGCAGAAGTCTTCATCCAAGCTGGGAAGAAGAGGTCCTCCAGACGGGCAGAAGTCTTCATCTAGGCGGCATCTTCTATCTTCATCCATCCGGCGCGGAGCGGGTCCATCTTCAAGACATCCGACGCGGAGCATCCTCTTCCATCGACGGTGACTGTAGAATGAAGGTTCCTTTAAGTGACGTCATCCAAGATGGCGTCCCTTCAATTCCGATTGAATGATAGAATTCTATCAGCCAATAGGAATTAAGGTAGGAAAAATCCTATTGATTGATGCAATCAGAAAATAGGATTGAAGTTCAATCCTATTGGCTGATCCATTCAGCCAATAGAATGCAAGCTCAATCCTATTGGCTGATTGGATCGGATTGGAATTTTTCCTACCTTAATTCCGATTGGCTGATTCGCCGGATGGATGAAGATAGAAGATGCCATCTGGATCAAGACTTCTGCCCGTCTGGAGGACCTCTTCTGGCCGGCTTGGATGAAGACTTCTACCCGTCTGAAGGACCACTTCACCCGGCTTCGTTGAGGACTTCGGCCCGTTTGGGTGAAGACGTCTCCCGGTAAGGTGATCTTCAAGGGGTTAGTGTTAGGTTTTTTTAAAGGGGGATTGGGTGGGTTTTAGAGTAGGGTTGGGTGTGTGGGTGGTGGGTGGTGGGTTTTAATGTTGGGGGGTATTGTATTTTTTTTTACAGGTAAAAGAGCTGATTACTTTGGGGCAATGCCCCGCAAAAAGCCATTTTAAGGGATATTTGTAATTTAATATAGGGTAGGGCTTTTTTATTATTTTGGGGGGCTTTTTTTATTAGGAGGATTAGAGTAGGTGTAATTAGTTTTAAAAACTTGTAATTATTTTATTATTTTCTGTAATTTAATGTTTTGTTTTTTTTGTACTTTAGATAATTGTATTTAATTTTATTTAATTGTAGTTAATGTAGGAAATTAATTTAATTTTAGTGCAGTGTTAGGTGTAATTGTAACTTAGGTTAGGTTTTATTTTACAGGTATATTTGTATTTATTTTAACTAGGAAGTTATTAAATAGTTAATAACTATTTAATAACTATTCTACCTAGTTAAAATAAATACAAACTTGCCTGTAAAATAAAAATAAATTCTAAGATAGCTACAATGTAACTATCAGTTATATTGTAGCTATCTTAGGGTTTATTTTATAGGTAAGTATTTAGCTTTAAATAGGAATAATTTATTTAGATTGATTTAAATTATATTTAAGTTAGGGGTTGTTAGGGTTAGGGTTAGACTTAGGTTTAGGGGTTAATAAATATAATATAGTGGCGGCGGTGTAGGGGGGCAGATTAGGGGTTAATAAGTATAATGTAGGTGGAGGCGGGGTCCGGGAGCGGCGGTTTAGGGGTTAATAAATATAATGTAGGTGGCGGTGGGCTCCGGGAGCGGCGGTTTAGGGGTTAAACACTTTATTTAGTTGCGGCAGTGTAGGGGGGGCAGATTAGGGGTATTTAGACTTGGGGTACATGTTAGGGTGTTAGGTGTAAACATAACTTTATTCTCCCATAGGAATCAATGGGATATCGGGCAGCAGCGAACATGAGCTTTCGCTGCTTTCAGACTCCCATTGATTCCTATGGTATCCGCGGCCTCCAGGGCGGCGGATTGAAAACCAGGTACGCTGGGCCGGAATAGTGGTGAGCGTACCTGGTAGTTATTTGATAACTAGCAAAAGTAGTCAGATTGTGCCGAACTTGCATTCAGAACATCTGGAGTGACGTAAGCATTGATCTGTGTCAGACTGAGTCCAGCGGATTGTATGTTACGTCACTAAATTCTACTTTTGACGGTCTCTAGGGTTTCATAAATAAGGCGAATCAGGCTTGCCACAAATACGCTGCGTTATTCCAGCGTATTTGCGGTTGACAGCTTGATAAATAGAGGCCATTGTATTTATAAAGTTTTAATAAAGTTGGGCTGCCACCTTTCAACCCCAATACTTAGTGTCAAAGAGTATTATTTGAGCAGGAATTTACACCAAGGGTATCACTGACATATCATTTGAAATTTTACTTTGGGCCATATTACAAGTGGTGTCCTAATAATAGTGCGGGACACAATATGGCTGGACCACTCTAAAATAAGCAAGACTTCAGACTTGAAGTAAACTGTAAGGGTTAAAAGAAAACACACCCAAAACACATTAAAAAACTATCACACATACACACACACACATATATGTATACTTTTTAATAAAAATATATAATTTTAATATTAAGAAAAAGGTTTTAAATTGGTTTAAAAGATATGCTATATGACAAAGTGTTTGACTGGAAAGGGCTCCAATGTGTGATACATATATATGTGAATAATAGACAAAAAAGATGAGCAGAGAGGTGACGGTTACTAATGTTCATCAAAAAACTCAATAGCCACTCTTTAGGAAATAGCGAATCATCAACTATATACATTAACACAGCAACCTAGGTAGGTGAGACTTTCTTCTAGTATTCGGCACTGTCCTCAAGGCAACCACTCTCAAACCTAATCACCTTCTGTATTTATCACAGACCAGGCGACTGGTACTATTTAGTGGGCCATCCGGGTGTAAATCACTACCCGACCTGTAAGGACAATGTCTCACAACACACGGCACAGGCCGTAACAAAGTTTTCACTCACCCCCTAGTGCTGTTTTATTTGATGGGCTGGCTCCATTCGTCCTCACGGAGAAGAACTGCTTCAGACGCCTCTTACGTCCGCAGTAAACTCCCTGCAGTAGCTTGGCCACTCCAAACTCCTAGGCCCCCAACAGAACAGGGACCACGTGATCGGCTCCTCCAATCGGATACGTCCTCAGTGGGCAGAGATATTAATACGAACAGATTGCAGGCTAAATAGGAACAGCAGTCGGCAGCAATCCAAGGGTTATAGTGTGGTACTGTGTGTTTATGAAAACAGAGTGAGAGAGTCAGAAAGCGGGTCCCTGTACCCACTCGAGTATAAGCATTGAAAAAGGAGAAAAATGACTGATCCTCACTCAGGTCATAAACGAACAAATCTTTAATCCATGTTATTTAAAAGTTGGAAACAGGACATGACAGAACATGCAGCCAAGCTGAAACATCTGACCGGTTTCGGTCACACAGGACCGTAATCATAGACACAATGACACACACATGCAACTACCCTTAAAAAAGGTTAAAACCACAGTGATTGGTTAATAACAATTGCCACATGACAAACACTTTAATACAATTAAATGCATTATAAAGATATGAGAAGAAAGCCTATGTATAATTTTGATTCAAACCATAGACCCTGGATTAGTGTACAATGAATATTCAAGAGAGCTGCCGTTAATGATAATTAATGTACTATTTAGAACAAATTTGTTAAACATCCGAGGGGAAGATAAGAATTAGAATTTAACAGACCAAATTATCATTATAAATAAGAGATTGGATTTAATTTAACAGTAAATAATTAGTCTGGCCATTTATTTAGTATTATTAAACTTAACGTATAAATCACACAGTCGTTAAATACAGCTGCCAATACTAACCAGCACTATTGATGGCTTAATTCACCTGTGCCAAAAATTGAGTATATCATGTTCAGAGTTGAAACCTACTGGAACCAAACAATTCAGTTTGAATATCCAGTAGGTTTCTTGTCTGCATAGGGAGGTTAGCCTATCCCCTCCCCTAGGGGACTTGGGGATTTGCTCTATTGCTTGCCATTTGAAAGTAGTGACATCACCATAGTGAACATCTAAAAAATGTCTGGAAAGGGCAGAGCATGGTTTATCACCTGAGATATAGGATAGATGTTCCCTAATTCTAGTACCAACATCCCTGGTCGTTCTACCTACATAGAATTTTGAACAACAAGTGCACTCAATGAGATAGATAATGTAGGTACTCCTACAATTAATGCAGCCCTTAGTGTTGAATACCTCTCCAGAATGGCCAGATACAAATGATCTGCCCACCCTGATGTGGTCACAAGAGGTGCATGTACGTCTGCCACATCTATAAGTAAGTTCATGTGTCAACCATGAGTTACTAGCAGATGGTTCCTTCAATAGACTTGGAGATAGTATGATACCCAGCGAGGCAGCTCGCCTCGCTACAAACATACAACCTCCCTCAACTTTGTCCCTCAATTGCTTATCTCCCATCAGTTTCGGAAGATTTTTCGCAATAATCTTGCACACATCTCCGTACTGATTAGAGAACTGGGTTACAAATTTTGGTTTGATGTTAGTGGATGGGGGCTTTCTTTTATTAGAAACATCTCTTAGCATAACTGCCCTGTCCATTTTCTTTACCTCAGAATGAGCTTTGTATACAACTTCTCGTGGGTAGCCTCTTTGTCTAAGCCTTCTGCACAGGTCCCTACTTTCCCTCTGGAAATCACATTGCTGGGTACAATTGCGTCGCACCCTCATGAATTGGCCCTTAGCAATACCGTTAAAGACATGTTCAGGATGACTGCTTTTAGCATGTAACACAGTGTTACCAGCAATTGGCTTCCTATAGAGGGATGAAACAACCTTATTCTCAGCTGGGACACCTTTAAGGACTATATCCAAAAAGCAGATATCAGTTTTATTCCACTCAAAGGTGAACTGGATGTCAACCTCATTTGTGTTCAGATAATCCACATACTTCTTAGTAGAAGTATGATCACCTGACCAAATTATGAGCAGGTCATCAATATAGCGAATGTACTTGATGACTTGATCTGAGGGATTTATGCCACTATCTCCATAGACGTGGGCCCTCTCCCACCACCCCATAAAGAGGTTGGCGTAAGAGGGGGCAAATTTGGCCCCCATAGCGGTCCCACGTCTCTGGAGGTAGTAGCGACCCTGAAACATAAAGAAGTTATGTTCAAGCAAAAATTTAACAGATCCCACGATAAATTCTTTCATTCCATCTGAAAGATCCGTATAAAGGTCCAGATAGAATTCAATTGCTCTCAGGCCATGTGTGTGAGGGATGGATGAGTACAAGGAGACAACATCAATTGTCAACCAACTATACTCCTCTTTCCAAGACACATCCTCCATCACACACATGGCATGGGTAGTGTCCCTGATATAACTTGGGAGCCTTTTCACCAAGGGTTGAAGAAAATAATCAACCCACTTGGATAATGGTTCTAATAAAGAGCCAATACCAGCCACAATCGGCCTACCTTTCACATTAACAATACTCTTATGAATCTTTGGTAAGTGGTGGAAGATGGGAACAACCGGATTATTAACAATCATTGTTTCAGCAGTTTCATGATCAATTATCCCATCTTCCACCGCCTCATCCACCCAATGCCTCAGTTCATTTGAGTATTTCAATGTTGGATTTCCTGGTAAACCAAGATAGGTGTCACAGTCTTCTAGCTGGCGAAGGGCCTCGCTCACATAGTACTCTTTGTCCATGACAACCACATTACCACTCTTATCTGATTGCTTAATCACAATCTGATCATTATTCTTTAAATCAGTCAAGGCTGATTTTTCTATAAGGGTAAGATTATGGGGCCCCACTGTGGCCGTCATGGACAAATTGGTAAGATCCTCCACCACTCTTTTATGGAAGATTTCCAGCGCCTTACCTCGTACTTGCATAGGATAAAAAGTAGATGGTGATCTGAGTTTGGGGATAGACGTCACAGAACCCATGTTCCCAATGTTTCCCTCGTTAGATAGACTTTCAAGGGACAACAGTGTGCAAGTATCCCTAAAGTCTAAATTTTCAGATGTTCTACCTGACAAATCCCTTCTCATATCCAGAGTATCAGTATTGGGCTCTGAACCTCAAAAGTATTTATGGACCGTAAGGTCTCTAATTAATTTGTTAACATCTACAATTGTTTGAAAAAGATCAAACTTCTTAGCTGGAACAAATCCGAGACCATAATTAAGGACCCTACGCTCAAAATCAGTTAGGTAATGTTTGGAAATATTAATAACAGCATCTAGACATACTTGTTCTGTTTTCTGGTTCTCACGGCCCTCAAGGGGTATCTCTGTTGTTCCTGATCCCCTGTCTTTGGGTTTGAATTTCTCATATTCTGCTTGCCCCCTCCCCCCTTCCGGTGGGTCCTGAGCCCCCTGAAAAACCTGAGGTTTAGAGCACTGCGACTGGTTAGACCCCAATTTTGATTTAGGTTTTGCTCCTTGTTGAGCCGAATTCTTTAGTATTCCCTTAAAGGGAACATTCGTGGAGGTTGAAGCGCATACTGTTTCCAATTGATTCTCAAACTCAGATACCTGATCATCGCTAGAGCCTCCCTCATAACCTGAGGCAAACCTATCCTCCTCGGAGGTATCACCCCCTAAATTCAAAAATGACACTTTCTTATTACCATCCTGTTCTAATTCCATTCCTATTGCTTTACTCTGTTTATTATATCTCTGACCCCTTCTTCTCTTGTTCTTGTTTTTATTTTTACTTATATAAGGAATGGTATTATCAGTAGTATGCTCAAATTCCTCTAAATTAGACCACTTTCTATTTCTTTGGCGTCGCCGCCAAATATAGACATTGCCTGAGGTGTAATCCTTTTGGTCACGCAAGAACTTGGTATGCTTAATTTGAATTACCAATTTCTTGGATTCCTCAATTGTCTTTTTAAAGATGATAGACAGAACGAAATGGATGGCGCTGGTCTTGATGTATAGTTAATTTCTAATGATAGATAGAAATGGACTTGATGTGCAAGTTAAATCCGACAAAATAATGTGCAATATACTCACTCCTTTAGTAATGTGAGTTCAGCTTCTAAGGTGTGTCTCTCTCCAAAGGAACAACAGGTGATTTTCAAAGGTATTATCAGCTGGGCTGGAAAAGGATTAAAACCCCATCAGCAGTAAGGTAATAACTTTTGTTGTAAATCATGTAGTAACTTACTTATAAAAAGCAGAAAGTCCGGCTTGTCACAGGAAAAAATGATTCCCAATATAAGAGATAAAAAGGTTTATTTTAGCTCTACGCGTTTCAACGCTCAAGCCTCTTTTTCAAGAGCAATAAAAACAAGTGAAAAGGTTTCAAATCTTGAATAAACCTCATACTCCCTAAATCTTTCCATATCAGAGTAGATCTTATCAAGTCTAGACTTTACTTCTATCAATAGCATATCCTTATACTCTATAAGCAATGAAATCAGAGTTAGTGAGCAACTGGTGAGAGCATGATTCCAACGATCAATGAAGTCCTGATCTTTCACATCATAAGTTGGAAATTTATTTATCCTAAGCCCTCTGGGCACCATTTTTAATTGTAAATATTTATTGAGAATCCATTTGTCCCACTTCACCTTCTGTTCTTTAAGCTTTAGGTATTCAAAGTCTTGAAAAAGGTCTCCTAATTTAATATTTGGGGAGTCAATTTTAAACACATCCTCCAGGTCTAAGGAATCCAAATTATCTTCGTCAATATCAGTAAAAAGTGAAATTGCCTGTCCCTCTTGGTCCTCCATAGCTACCACCTATAGACTATAGGGAGCTAATAATTATAGTCCAACTTAAATATATATGTGAATGATGCACACAGTACCTTTATTGTAATCGCACTATACCCAGAGTAAACAAAGATAAAATCACTGCTGTACTAAGCCAAAACACCTCATAATCAGGGAATATATGAATAATAGACAAAAAAGATGAGCAGAGAGGTGACGGTTACTAATGTTCATCAATAAACTCAATAGCCACTCTTTAGGAAATAGCGAATCATCAACTATATACATTAACACAGCAACCTAGGTAGGTGAGACTTTCTTCTAGTATTCGGCACTGTCCTCAAGGCAACCACTCTCAAACCTAATCGCCTTCTGTATTTATCACAGACCAGGCGACTGGTACTATTTAGTGGGCCATCCGGGTGTAAATCACTACCCGACCTGTCAGGACAATGTCTCACAACACACGGCACAGGCCGTCACAAAGTTTTCACTCACCCCCTAGTGCTGTTTTATTTGATGCGCTGGCTCCATTCGTCCTCACGGAGAAGAACTGCTTCAGATGCCTCTTACGTCCGCAGTAAACTCCCGGCAGTAGCGTGGCCACTCCAAACTCCTAGGCCCCCAACAGAACAGGGACCACGTGATCGGCTCCTCCAATCGGATACGTCCTCAGTGGGCAGAGATATTAATACGAACAGATTGCAGGCTAAATAGGAACAGCAGTCGGCAGCAATCCAAGGGTTATAGTGCGGTACTGTGTGTTTATGAAAACAGAGTGAGAGAGTCAGAAAGCGGGTCCCTGTACCCACTCGAGTATAAGCATTGAAAAAGGAGAAAAATGACTGATCCTCACTCAGGTCATAAACGAACAAATCTTTAATCCATGTTATTTAAAAGTTGGAAACAGGACATGACAGAACATGCAGCCAAGCTGAAACGTCTGACCTATATATGTGTGTGTGTGATACATATGTGTGGTATACATGTGAATTTATTTGTGTATCTATGTATGTATACGTGCACATAAATATTTACACATAAAAACTCATAAATACGCATGTAAACACATACTGTATATGCGTGTAGTATATTACATGCTTGGGCCATCCGAGTGTGTCCCTGTTGTTGGTGCCTCTTTTGGGAATGGCTCTGCACAAAATCCTCTATATCAGCATGGCACAAGCTGTACATAAAGGAAGCTATTAACACAGGAAGTGGAATATCCCATCTAGCTTAAGCTAACACATTGGCATACAAGACACCGCAAGAATGAATTGCATTATGTCTTGATGTGTGAGACCTATAACAACACTGTCCCTCGGTGGGGTCCCTTAGGTGAAGGTAGATTCCCTCAGTAGGTTGTACTCCTGGGAGAGGGAGTTTTTTCCTTAAGACTGTGTTTGTGTTCTGCTGATGGATGCCGTGTGCATATGATTATAACGGCATTTTGCCTACTGACACACGGTATTCTGCATACTGATACATGGCAATTCCCTGTGCTACTGCTCTAATTTCTTCCAGTAATTGCTTTCAAACTTTACAGCTTCTTAACCTTCCACATTTACTTTGAAAATGGATATATTGTTTTCAACTAACGGCTTGCTTATCTATCATACTAATTGACATTTACTACTCGCTTGCTATTGTGAAAGAAACTGTGCTGATTCATGTTTAAGATATCAAGTTTGTTATTAAATTTTACAGAAAAAAATACCTTCTATCTTGAGCTTTAGAGACATCTTTCTCAGTGGCCACTGACAACATTTTAACTTACTGTGCTGTAGCACCTTGAGGAAACCACACCTAACAAACCTGAGTGGCAAAAACGTGTAGCAAAACCCTTATGCTCGGTGTGGCCAGCCAAGCAGACTATCTGATGCTGGTGACCACGGCATCACCCTGGAGTTACTGAGCAGCCGAAAGAAGAAAGCGAACTACAGCGTGACATAACATCAACAACCGCAGCTGCATAACTTGTCCCCCTGCTCTGAGACTGCGGACATCAATCCGCCCGATCCTAAATGATCAAGCTGATTGACACCCCCTGCTAGTGGCCGCAAATCTGCAGGGGGCAGCATTGCACAATCAGTTCACATGATCGGAAGCTGGTTACCGGGAGATAGTCTGCCGGGTGATTTTAGAGGTCTCGGCTTGCGCATTATAGCACTGTGTGTGCCCCAGACTATGTGAGTTTGCACTTTTCTGAGTGTTCTCCTCGTAAAGGAGTTACTATTCTATGAGACGCCTCCTTCCTGTTTTGCAGATTTCTTCTATCGAGTTTACCTTTGAGGAGAGCTGCCTGTGGCTGGAGTCTGACGATCATCTCAATCTTGGGACTATTGTTGTTTTTTTCTACTGTGTTACACATAGGCAATGTGAGCGCACCCCGATTGGTCTCACTGAACTGGTTATTTGATAAATGCCGACAGTGCCATTGTTGTTTTCCTCTTTTATTCCTTTCAGGTTCAGCTCTCCTCTAATAGAGAATAGAGTGATGTTTCCCAGATTATGAAACTTGTCTTGAAGAAGGCCTAAGAAATGGCCGAAACGTCGACAATGCACTTTTTTTAGAACTACAATACAAGATTACCTTATGTATGAAGTCCTGTGAGTGCCCTCCTTCCCTACTAGTATTCTATACATATCATTTGAGGATTGCACCCAGGCATTGGAAACATTGATGTGGATGGAGTGCTAGGCCACCGGCTACCACTTATATATATATATATATATATATATATACAAGGTAAAGGAAGGCACTCACTGGTCTTTTCATCAAATATTTATTAGCAAGCGTGATGTTTCGGGGACACACTCCCCTTCCTCTTTGTCTGAGGAAGGGGAGTGAGTCCCCTAAACGTCACGCTTGATAATAAATATTTGATGAAAAGACCAGTGAGTGCCTTCCTTTACCTTGTATATTTACCTGCTGGTACCCTGGCACTAAAGAACTTTGAAAGTGTGAGTGCTCTCTATACATCATATATATATATATATATATATATATATATATATATATATATATATATATATATATATATATATATATACAGGGAGTGCAGAATTATTAGGCAAGTTGTATTTTTGAGGATTAATTTTATTATTGAACAACAACCATGTTCTCAATGAACCCAAAAAACTCATTAATATCAAAGCTGAATAGTTTTGGAAGTAGTTTTTAGTTTGTTTTTAGTTATAGCTATTTTAGGGGGATATCTGTGTGTGCAGGTGACTATTACTGTGCATAATTATTAGGCAACTTAACAAAAAACAAATATATACCCATTTCAATTATTTATTTTTACCAGTGAAACCAATATAACATCTCAACATTCACAAATATACATTTCTGACATTCAAAAACAAAACAAAAACAAATCAGTGACCAATATAGCCACCTTTCTTTGCAAGGACACTCAAAAGCCTGCCATCCATGGATTCTGTCAGTGTTTTGATCTGTTCACCATCAACATTGCGTGCAGCAGTAACCACAGCCTCCCGGACACTGTTCAGAGAGGTGTACTGTTTTCCCTCCTGTTAATTCTCACATTTGATGATGGACCACAGGTTCTCAATGGGGTTCAGATCAGGTGAACAAGGAGGCCATGTCATTAGATTTTCTTCTTTTATACCCTTTCTTGCCAGCCACGCTGTGGAGTACTTGGACGTGTGTGATGGAGCATTGTCCTGCATGAAAATCATGTTTTTCTTGAAGGATGCAGACTTCTTCCTGTACCACTGCTTGAAGAAGGTGTCTTCCAGAAACTGGCAGTAGGACTGGGAGTTGAGCTTTATCTCCATCCTCAACCCGAAAAGGCCCCACCAGCTCATCTTTGATGATACCAGCCCAAACCAGTACTCCACCTCCACCTTGCTGGCGTCTGAGTCGGACTGGAGCTCTCTGCCCTTTACCAATCCAGCCACGGGCCCATCCATCTGGCCCATCAAGACTCACTCTCATTTCATCAGTCCATAAAACCTTAGAAAAATCAGTCTTGAGATATTTCTTGGCCCAGTCTTGACGTTTCAGCTTGTGTGTCTTGTTCAGTGGTGGTCGTCTTTCAGCTTTTCTTACCTTGGCCATGTCTCTGAGTATTGCACACCTTGTGCTTTTGGGCACTCCAGTGATGTTGCAGCTCTGAAATATGGCCAAACTGGTGGCAAGTGGCATCTTGGCAGCTGCACGCTTGACTTTTCTCAGTTCATGGGCAGTTATTTTGCACCTTGGTTTTTCCACACGCTTCTTGCGACCCTGTTGACTATTTTGAATGAAACGCTTGATTGTTCGATGATCACGCTTCAGAAGCTTTGCAATTTTAAGAGTGCTGCATCCCTCTGCAAGATATCTCACTATTTTTGACTTTTCTGAGCCTGTCAAGTCCTTCTTTTGACCCATTTTGCCAAAGGAAAGGAAGTTGCCTAATAATTATGCACACCTGATATAGCGTGTTGATGTCATTAGACCACACCCCTTCTCATTACAGAGATGCACATCACCTAATATGCTTAATTGGTAGTAGGCTTTCGAGCCTATACAGCTTGGAGTAAGACAACATGCATAAAGAGGATGATGTGGTCAAAATACTCATTTGCCTAATAATTCTGCACTCAGTGTATATATATATCTATACATATATATATATATATATATATATATATATATATATATATATATATATATAAGTGGTAGCCGGTGGCCTAGCACTCCATCCACATCAATGTTTCCAAATGCCTGGGTGCAATCCTCAAATGATATGTATAGAATACTAGTAGGGAAGGAGGGCACTCACAGGACTTCATACATAAGGTAATCTTTTATTGTAGTTCTAAAAAAAGTGCATTGTCGACGTTTCGGCCATTTCTTAAGAAATCCAATTATCAGATTCTCTAGATTTTAAACACAGCAACCTTTTTTCTGTGACTTTTCGGGGGAATTCACCCCCTCCTCAGATCTGATTCCTGGTATGTCACAGAATAAAGGTTGCTGTGATAATTAGATTTCTTGTGTGTTTAACTTCTGCAGCCTGGTACTTAATTTAAGGTGAGTGGGAGTGCGCTACCGTCCAAACTATATATATATATATATATATATATATATATATATATATATATACAAACAGAGAGAAGTGCACTCACAGGCACGAACAACTGGCTCAATACCATTGTTAGCCTGTTCTATGGCGATTTACCACCTGGGTGCAACTTTTTAGCCCAATAATGCTTTTCACAGAGTAGAACTTTCCTGTAGTATATCAATCTAATCCCGCCTATTATGGTCAGTCGAGTGCCGAAATACCAGGCGATTCCTCTCTGAACAAGGAACACAGCAATCCCTGAAAATCGTTTCAGCCTTCATTGGGTCTCATCAGTGAGGTGTAGCCATATTCCTCTAGGCACACTGAGCAAGGAGTCCACGTCTGGTTGCCCCTTTTTCCAAAAGGGAGGCTAAATACATACAGAGAGAAGTGCACTCACATTAACAAACAACTGGCTCAATACCATTGTTAGCCTGTTCTATGGCAATTTACCACCTGGGTGCAGCTTTTTAGCCCAGTAATGCTTTTCACAGAGTAGAACTTTCCTGTAGTATATCAGTCTGATCCCGCCTATTATGGTCACTCCAGCGCCAAAATACCAGGCAATTCCTCTCTGAACAAGGTACACAGCAACCCCAGACTATCGTTTCAGCCTTCATTGGGCCTCGTAAGTGAGGTGTAGCCATATTCCACTAAGTACACTGAGTAAGGAGTCAACGTCTTGTTGCCCTTTTTTCCCTTAGGGAGACTACATACATACAGAGAGAAGAACACTCACAGGAATGAACAACCGGCTCAATACCATTGTTAGCCACAGTTTTTGCAAATAGGCCTCCTACATTTTAAAAATCCCTTCCTTCTTTGAAGCCAAAATTTATTTGTCTGTGGTCTCAAATCTGAGGGAGACAAATGATTGGCTAATGTTTTTCCTTTCCTAGGTATGAAGTCACACTCTTCCTGTATAATGTCCTTAGTAATAGTATCAGAATACAGGATGGGCAAGGATTCCCTTATTATACCACATATTTTGTTAAATTCAAGTCTGTAAGCAGTATTGAATTTAGGTTTCTGTTTATTTTGTGTAGTCTTATTTTTCTTGTATGTTAGAAGATCCTTTCTGGACATTTTATCAACATGATTTTTGGCTATATTGAGAACTTCATCCGTATAGCCCAGATCTGTTAATCTTGAGTTTCTTCAGCCTGCCTCTGATACTCTGATTCTTTAGAGCAATTTCTCTTAATCCTTATTAGTTCTCCTTTGGGTATACCTCTGACTACATGTTTAGGGTGACAAGAAATATATTTTAGAATTGTATTGCCTGCGGTAGGCTTTCTGAACATAATTGTATCTACGCTTTGTTCTAATTCATCCGCTGCAATATTGAGGTCCACTTGTAAACTTTATACCACAGTTATTGTGATTAAGGTACTCGCAACATTTGTTGGCCTCTTCTTAAATTCCATCGAATACAAAGAAAAAGTAATCAATGTATCGATGTGTCAGCCATAAAGATTCAGTCCAGGACTAGGCACAATTGCTAGAGTGAATATACAGTATCTCACAAAAGTGAGTACACCCCTCACATTTTTGTAAATATGTTATTATATCTTTTCATAATACAACACTGAAGAAATGACACTTTGCTACAATATAAAGAAGTGAGTGTACAGCCTGTATAACAGTGTAAATTTGCTGACCCCTCAAAATAACTCAATACACAGCCATTAATGTCTAAACCGTTGGCAACAAAAGTGAGGACACCCCTAAGAGGAAATGTACAAATTGGGCCCAATTAGCCATTTTCCCGGCCCGGTGTCATTTGACTCATTAGTGTTACAAGGTCTCAGTTTTGAAAGGGGAGCAGGTGTGTTAAATTTGGTGTTATCGCTCTCACAGTCTCTCATACTGGTCATAGGAAGTTCAACATGGCACCTCCTGGCAAAGAACTATCTGAGGATCTGAAACAAAGAATTGTTGCTCTACATAAAGATGGCCTAGGATATAAGAAGATTGCCAAGACCCTGAAACTGAGCTGCAGCACGGTGGGCAAGACCATACAGCGGTTTAACAGGACAGTTTCCACTCAGAACATGCCTCGTTATGGTCGACCAAAGAAGTTGAGTGCACATGCTCAGCGTCATATCCAGAGGTTGTCTTTGGTAAATAGACGTATGAGTGCTACCAGCATTGCTGCAGAGGTTGAAAGGGTGGGGGGTCAGCCTGTCAGTGCTCAGAGGATACACCACACACTACATCAAATTGGTCTGCATGAGTGTCATCCCAGAAGGGAGCATCTAAATATGATGCATAAGATAGCCTGCAAACAGTTTGCTGAAGACAAGCAGAATAAGGACATGGATTATTGGAACCATGTTCTGTGGGCTGATGAGACCAAGATAAACTTATTTGGTTCAGATGGTGTCAAGGCGTGTGTGGTGGCAACCAGGTGCGGAGTACAAAGACATGTGTGTCTTGTCTACAGTCAAGCATGGTGGTGGGAGTGTCATGGTCTGGGCCTGCATGAGTGCTGCCGGCACTGGGGAGCTACAGTTCATCCCTCCCTCCCTTTGGAGACTGGACCACAGAGCAGTATTCCAACATGATAACGACACCAAACACACCTCTAAGATGACCACTGTCTTGCTAAAGAAGCTGAGGGTAAAGGAGATGGACTGGCCAAGCATGTTTCCAGACCTAAACCCTATTTAGCATCTGTGGGGCATCCTCAAATGGAAGGTGGGGGAGCACAAGGTCTCTAACATCCACCAGCTCCGTGATATCATCATGGAGGAGTGGAATAGGACTCCAGTGGCAACCTGTGAAGCTCTGGTGAACTCCATGCCCGAGAGGGTTAAGACAGTTCTGGAAAATATTGGTGGCCACACACACACCTGACGGGCTGGTTCCCAAGAAAGGTCCGTGACAGAATAGCCCTGCCAGTGGATAAGATAGTACAAAACCTTGCCACAAAGTTTGGAATCTATGATATGACTAACTTCAAACTCAGGTCGTCCGTCAACTATAATAGGAGGAGGATTTGTTTTTTGTTTGGAATACTTATTGTGGATGACAGGTTTAAGGAGAGAGATGTGGAAAACCGGATGGACTTTGAGATTCTTAGGAATAGCTACTCAATAAGCATTGAAGCAAACTTGACTCATGATACATAAAAGACCCACATAGCGGGGACCGAGTTAATTGAAGGTTGTTTGAGACAAAGATGTTGTGTGGAAACCCAAACTTTTTCTCAACAATGGTACTTGGGTGCCTTTTTCCGTTTGTGATCAGCATAGAATGTATACCTTTTTTTTCTGAAATAGAGAAGAGCGCAGACTCAAGTGTAGAGTAATGATCCTTTAATACATGTGCACACACAAAAAGTGGCAACTCACAAGATATAAGGTTAAAAACAGCAAAGAACACAATGTGTTATCATTACAATTGTGACTTATCCCACAAAGCACCAGCTCAGCAAGCAGCTACAGAAACAGCAGTCCAACGCTCCTGAGTAGATGACAAGGATACCCGGTCCGGGTTGGTGGCGATATTTTCAAAGTCCGCCTGGGCTCCTTAAATTCCGTGTGCTAATGTGAAGAAGCAGGCTATAACTGTTCCGCAAGTAAAAAGATACCTTGACCCTCGGCACACAAACCGATAGGTTCCCAACTGCAGACCGGGAACTACGGCGGCCTCACAGGATCAGATAGGGGGTGGTTCTCTACACGTTTCGTCCCGACACAGCGGGACTTTCTCAAGAGTGATTATTCCAGGTAATGCAGTGGTCTCTATAAACGGTGTGAAAAATACACACTCCCACTTTTCGGACCAATGAGGTTTGTCCAGGCTTCTTTTGTCTTTCTTATTATCACATACAGCACTCGCTATACGTTCCCATTCTGTGCAGTTTACAGTATTAGAATAGCTGACCCATACAAAAGACCCTTCCTATACTTCTCTTCAGGAACAATCACTTCCCGAAGAGAAGTATTTATCTGTCTGTGAATATTGGACCACATAGGGTCTGGTTTTGTATTTTGTTCTGAAAGTATATTTACATACACTGTAGGTTTTGTATTTGTCACATATTTAATAATATATATTTTTCAAAATTTTTGATATTATTAACTAATACTTATATATAGTTTTAGGATTAGTGCTACTTGGTGCATTCAGTTACACTGTTTCTGTGTTTATATAGAATTTATACCATTTAGAAGCCTTGGAGAGGAGAAGATGAATTCTCTGCCAATGATGACACAGTTTTCAGACAGAAAGATCAGCAGCAGGTACTTCAGTGGAAGAGGTAGTAAAAGGAAAAATTCTAGGCTCAAATCCGTAAGCTGCTTTAAAGGGTGAGGTCTTCAGAGAAGCATTGTAACGGGCATTATGAGCCAACTCAGCAAGAGGCAAGAACTGGGTCCAATTAGAGTGGTGATGATCCACATAGTGTCTAAGGTATGTTTCCAAGCACTGATTGACACTCTCAGTTTGACCATTAGACTGTGGGTGATGAGATGTAGAAAGTGAAATGGTGGTGCCAAATTGTTTACAAAGAGATCTCCAAAACTGGGAACCAAACTTACCACTCTGTCAGAAACAATATTGAGTGAAAAACCATGCAATCTCACAACATGCTTAATAAAAAGTTTGGAAAGGAGTGTGGCAGAAGGTAACCCAGATAAAGGAACAAAATGGGCAGATGTAGTGAATCTGTCAACTATTACCCAAATAGTATTGTTTCCGGCTGAGAGAGGAAGGTCAGTGATGAAATCCATGGACAAATAGGTCCAAGGTTGGTGAGGAATATGCAGAGGCTGAAGCAAACCTGAAGGAAGATGATGTGGGGTTTTGTTAGATGCACATACAGTGCAAGCAGAAACATAGTCTTTGACATCTTGTTCTAAAGAGGGCCACCAGACATTTTGCATAAGTTTCCATGAAGTATTGCTGATTCCTGGATGTCCAGTAAGGATGTTGTCATGGGCCCACAGTAACAATATAGAGCCGAGGCAATCAGAAGGAAGATTCTCTTGAGCAGCTTGTAAATCTTGTAAAGTAGAGACTGATAGTTGGGCAATTATATCATGAGGATGGAGGATATTACCAGACTCTTGAAGTAGAGAATTGTTTGGTTGAAACTTTCTAGAAAGAGCATCTGCTTTGATATTTTTGGTACCGGGAATGTAGGAGAGAACATAATGAAAATGAGAAAAATACAACGACCACCGAGCCTGACGAGAAATCAGGCGCTTGGCTGTTTGGAGGTAGTGAAGGTTCTTGTGATCAGGATTGACAAGGGCTAAGTAGTACCCTCCAACCAATGTTTCCATTCGTCCAAGGCTATTTTGATTCCAAGAAGTCTCGGCAGCTAAAGTAAGGAATTCTATAGCATACTGAGCTACCGAAAGGGTTGAAAAAATGGTGTGTAGGTCTGGTGCTAGTAGAAACACCTAGAGCTCTCTCCAAAAGGGTGCCTAGTCAACCTTCAAATGTAAATGTAAAATATGGGGTTGTGGAGTGAGCGCCAAAAGCAGAGGTGATAAGATCAGTTAACTATTTTAAAAAGTGTAAAAATATAGAGTGTTTAAAATATAGTGTTTAAAATATATTTAATACATATCTATAATAAACAAATGAATACAACAAATGATTTATAAACATGGATCCATGTGTACATGAATATAAAAACAATTCCAAGAATACAATAGTAATGTTAAAAACAATGAATGCTATAAAAGTGCAAATACGACATAGGTGATGTTAGAATGGGAGGTTTTTAGATGTAGCGTATTTGATATGCAAACCAGATTATATACTTCTTAAAAAGTTCAAAGGTCAGTGACCAAATGTGAAACAATCCAGTGTAAAAAGTCCAACACAACTAAGTGTGTAATTAAATAAATATCCTGGGTCAATAGGTGTTTGAAAGTGCTGTAGAAAAAAATAATCCTATTCGTTGTGAAATTCCAAAAAATCACAAAAAGATAAAAAATACAAATAAAAATCCAAAAATTGTGAAAAAATGTGACAAAATATGGCAAAGTGAAAAAAATTGGCAGAGTGAAAAAAATTTTTTTTTAAAAAATTAATTAAAATCTCTATCCAAATTTAAAAAGTGAAGCACAAAAACACAAAAGTAATAATATGTTGTGAAACAGTTCCAATGATAAAGGAAGTGGTATATCCTTATCCTTAGTGAAAATAATGTGATAAAAAATATATTAAAAGTGAATGCGTAAAAAGTAGTAGAACCTGTGGAAAAAATAAAGAAACAATCCTAAGAACAATATAAAATACTGGTTTAGAGTATTAGAAAATATCTCACCCTTTATGTCGACGCGTTTCGGCCTGGGGACAGGCCTTTATCAAGACTAATAAAGTGATGAGATAGCAGTACCTTTATAGGGATTCATATCAAGCTCTAATTGATGTGTTTGGGCGCCAAAATCTTTCATACTGAGGACCGCCCCTGTTTTGGTGCTTTGTGGGTATGGGCAACCTTTCAAATGTATGGGCAATTCTCTAAAGTTCCCTTCAAAATCACGTACCTAATTTTAAGTGACATATTTCAAAGTGATAGATTTCTTTACAAATGTCTGTCTCATTGTGTGTTTATTGCATTTGTAACACATAGGAAGTCTGCTCAAATAGTTGAAATAAACAAGGTATCGGCATCTGTGATTCATCGTACCATCAGAAGTAAACAAAAGTCACTTCCGGTTTCGGGTTAGTGACGTCATTTCCTCCACCGATAGGGTTCCCTGATGCAGACCTAACGGACCGACCTCAGTAGCAGAGGATCTCCCAGGGTTGTCAAAAAACAGAGGAAAATATCTAAAGGAAGGAATCCACATCTTGGAGAATAGGATCATATTTTTTCCAATAATGGAGATACCCAGGCCAGGGCTTTTCTTTACATCAAAGTTATGAGAAAAGTGACCCTAGAAGAAGGTGTAGTAAACAGCGCAGAGCTGTTATGAAAATGAAGGTGGCACTGATTCAAAAAGCCACAACAGTCTTCAGGATTGCCATCATATTTGTCGGGAAGGGGTATCCTTGGGTTGGCATGCCCTTCTGGAAGGACAGCTGGGATGGTAGAACTGGAACTGGAAGAAGCCAGTGAGGTAGGGTTGGATTGCATTGGGGTAACCAAAGTTTGTAGTAAAGCAACAATTTGATCCAATTTTGGTCCAGGGATCGTAAATGAGCTGTATGAGATCCCAACAATTGTCCCTGGTGGGTCACGGCTCTGGATAGCTCAGGGGGTTCCATGTAAATGGCCCGTTTGTCCTGTCAGCATATATAATCAGTCCAGTGCTAGAGTGAATATATATCACACACACTAGCACACTGATAAAAATCCAGGAAGTGACCCACTCAGGAAAAAGAAAAGTTATAATGCAGGAGAAAAAGAACTGTGTACTCACAAAAGATGCAGGACCACGGAAAACTGAATACTGATTCTGGAAGACTGGCTGAGAAGTTGGTAAAGCAAAGCACTGTAACTTTAAGGCAGGCAGAGGATAATCCGTTAGAGTGGTCAGGCAAAGCAGAGGTCAGTATCACTTTAAAGCAGGCAGAAGATATTCGGTTAGAGTGGTCAGGCAAAGCAGAGGTCAGTATCACTTTAGGCAGGTTTGAGGGTATTCATTTAGAGTGGTCAGGCAAAACAGAGGTCAGTATCACTTTAAAGCAGGAACATTTGAGAGTAAACTCACAGATACAGCAAGAAGCCAGGAAGCAGGAAGACGATCCAACAAATGGGCACAGAGGCAAAGTCCCGCAAGCGATTTAAAGACCCACCTGACGTCATCGGAGCGAGTCGAGAGAGAGACAGGCAACGTGATGCTACAGAGGCGAACAGACAGATCCGAGAGCCGCAGTGACACAGCAATAATGTCACGTCTCTGGAGATAGAAATCAGATTGAAACATAAAGAAATTATGGGTTAACCAGGGGCGGAACTACCGGTGATGCGACAGTCGCCACTGCGACCAGGCCCAGGAGGTCCCTCCCACAGGGGGGCCCAACTTCAGATAAGACAGGTTATGTTTTTTGTTTTTTTTTAATATAATTTGTATTTTCAAATAATAACTTTAATTCCAGTTGACCTGCCGGCTGCCGCCTGGAGAAACTTCCCATTTTGGCAGCGGCTAATAGTTCTATTAACATTCTAGGTTAGAACAGGGTGGAAGTACTGTAGAGCCGAGTCGGTTTCCTCCTCCTGACTGACTGACTGCACATACATCAATTTGTGACTGCATGTGCAGTCTAGTCAGTAGGAGTCCGGACTGGGACACTGGGAGTATGCAGTGTGGCTGACTGTGAGACACTGAGTGGCAGCCGCAGAGCAGAAGAGGAGCACCAGTGAAGGCGCGCAGTGCACAATGGTGAGCATATAAGCTCAGGCTGAGGGGGCAGCCGTGTCGGCTCTGGCTGGAGTGGACAGAGCAACAATGCTGCACATCATATGATGATGCTTATGTTATGTCTGTGCTTGTACTACGGTGTAATTACCACAAAGTCAGAAGGCAACTTTTTAATATGGCAGAAGGTACAAATACCAAACATGAGGGGCTGTGATTTTGTGTAGCTCTGGATATATAGGAATGTGTGTATGTATGACCAGAGGAATGGGAGAATTGCTGCTGTTGTAGAATAACTGTGTAATTGGGGGATTGTGTTAAAATGGTGATTAGTAGCACTGGAGATGAGTGTATAACTGTGTGTATTTGACCATATGGGGATGTGCATTTTTGTTTGTGCCACTAGTGAATAGGGTGAAACTGTGTGTAACTGCATAATGTGTACCTCTGTGAAACTGTGAGACTGGGCTGTACCTCTAAAACCATGAGTTAGACTGAGCTGTGTGTATTTTAGCACTGGGACAATACTAGATTTAGAGTTTTCTTGTGACCCCGGTGTAGACTTTGTGTGTGAGTGTGATATTGGGCAATAAATACAGGGATGGGGGACTCCTAAATATATGTAGCACTGAGGATCATGCATGGTGTTGACTTGCATGGTCGGCCTATGTTACTGATTGTCATGGGGAGGGAGAACTATGCATTGCTGTGTGCATGACATTTGGATGTTTTTGTGGTTGACACCTGGGGATGGTTACCATGAGGTGTATAAATGGTTAGGTGCTTGGAACTGTTAGCTGTGTCTTCATTGTTTTATAACTCTGCCTGTGTATTTGCCTACTTTTTTCTTTTTATTACTTCCATGTTTGATTTTACTGTTATTTTTTAACTTACAAGACGTTTGACACTAGGATTAAAATATAATAATAAAAGACAAAAAAATGCATTCAGAAATAGAAATAGGATTAACCCTTTTCATCACTTTTTGATTATCTATGTTGCTCTTGCTAGTTTTAATGCTAATTCTTCATTAGTTAATCAAAGATGGCAAATAGTGCACTACATAATGTCAAAGTGTGACTTGAAGCCTGCTCTATGCATGTTTTCTATACTTATTCCAATCTGCATATAGATCATGCTTTACAACAGTCAAGCATTTTTTGTAACAAAATACTTGTCTGTGATTCATGCCACATCTGATATTCTATTTTCCTTTGACTCAGACTCTCTAGGCTTTTGCCAGCTAAGTTGTAAGAGAAGATAGTAACAAGACTATTTCCTTTCATTTTACACTGCTAATTGCAGAATTTCATAATGTGCAGTTTTAGCTAAATAATTTACAGTTATGGGCATTTGTACCAGTGGTTCCACTTCGATTGGAATCCACATTTGCAGTAGAGGGGGCTGGAAATTGTCATTATAACATCCTGAAATGTGCCACCAGTTGTAAATATTATATATATATATATATATACTGTATATCTATCTATATCATAATATATACATTTCTTCTGGCTATTACATCCCTTATTCAAACTTATTCTGAAATCTAAACTATTTAATTCATATTTTTAAAAAAATAAAACTATCAAAATATTTATTTAAAACAACAACTTTCACCTTTCTGATTACAGTACTTTACTATCTTTCTGAGGGTAAAAAAAAAGAAACAAAAAAAGATATGTATCAAATTCACATTTTTTTTTGGGGGGGGGGAGTGAGGGGGCCCTTAGATTCTTGCACCGGGGCCCTTAGATTCTTGCACCGGGGCCCTGTGATTTCTAGTTACGCCTCTGGGGTTAACAAAAATTATATTGCTCTTAGCAAAAAACCCTAGTTGCTGGTTCAATATCAGTATGTAAATCAAGAAAAAAATTAAATTGCTACCATACCTTTATCGTGCTGTATAGATGTATATAAGGCTGAAACATCTACTGCTATGAATCTATAGGAGGATTTCCATTTGATATCACATATTTTACTTAGTAGTGCTGTAGTATCTTGTATGAAACTAGGCAAGTTTTTGACTAAGGGCTGTTAAAAGGAATCAACTAACTCTGAAAGTGATTCATTAAGAGAGTCAATGCCCGCAATGATGGGCCTACCTGGAGGGGATATGAGGTTCTTATGAATTTTAGGAAAATAGTGGAATATAGGGATGACAGGGAAATGTGGAATTAATGCTTCCTGTATAGTCTCATTAAAGATATTATTGTGTCTTGCATAGAGAATCAGATTAGTAATTTCATTTTTAAACTGTATAGTAGGATCTTCCTTTAGTTTAATATAAACCTCTCCATCCCCAAGTTTTTCTTGGGGTGTAAAGTTGTGATTGTTTTTATCATTTTTGTGTATCTTTTGTTTCTTCTTAACCTTTCTTCTATGGTATATATATATATATATATATATATATATATATATATATATATATATATATATATATATATATATATGTGTGTGTGTATACCTTGAATCATGCAATATAATTTTGTTTAATTTTTAATGTGTTTTTCTTTCATACAGGTGGTGAGAGTCCACAGTCCATTACTCCTGGGAATTACTTTTCCTTACAATAGGAGGAGGCAAAGATTCCCAAACCCCAAGAGCTTTATAAAACTCATCCCTCCTCATATGTACCTCAGTATTTATTTTGCATCTGCTGGAGGTGGTTGAAGAATGAAGACGTGCATTTGATTTTTTAGAGAGAGAGGTTCTCTGTCTATATTGAGGCCTGATTTCCCCTCAGAGTACAGTTCTTGTCAGAGTGAAGTATATGGGGTATGGTTTGTGGCTCCTTTTTTGCCTCATAGGAAATCTGTCACAGACCCTTTTGCCTCCTTCGATGGATCTATAATATACTCCTACTCCATAACTTCTGCTGATATGTTTCAGTACTGGTTTTTCTGTCTACGTGTTTTGCTAGTGGACTATTGGTAAGTATATTTATTTTTTTAACGTTTAGACTATATATATATATATATATATATATATATGTATATATATATGTATATATATATATATATATATATATATATATATATTAATATATATGGCCCTAGGACAGAATCTATACATTATTCCCCTTGCCATTTTTTGTGCATCAGTTGTTTTGTTGTGTGCTTAGTTTAAATTTTGCTTAGTTTAAATTTTGTGTCAGCCTACAGATCTACGATCGTTGGGATAGAGAACATTGGTTTAACGCTGGTCAGCTTAAAGCACATCTTTTTACATCTGTTACATTTATTTCACACTTAGGGGTAGATTTATTAAACCCCCAGCAGACATGATTCGCTATAGCCAATACGTGATATCCAAGCCCGCCTCACTGACGCCAGACGCCGTTGGCAGGAGGACACAGTGTTTGACCTAAGTCTTGAGCATAATCACTTCAGAGAGAGGAAGAGCTACAGGAGAGGATGCAGATACAAACACAGTCCTGTCCTGTACAGGTAAGCTCTGGTGGATATAAGAGCCATTGGAGCGGTACAAAGATAACTATTTGTGGTTACTGTATTGCAAGGACAGCCATAAAAAGCCCCATACAAACAATACACAGCTGACTTTTTATATACTTATATGCAGATGTAAGCACAATGTTTACAATATTGAGAGTATAAGAAAATACTGCTTATATGTGTGATTTGGCTACAGTACTGGGATTGTTTTGTTGCAGCTGATAGTTTGAGGTATTTGATGTATTATATCCTCTCAGTCATTTCTCTGTATCGATCAGTTGTGCTTGCTTTTGAACACTAAGGCTCTCCTCTATATGTTTAATTTAAATTCTTATTGTTTATTTATTTCATGAAATGTTATGTATTTTCAGGTGTTATCCATTGTTTGTGATTTCTCTGTAATGATACTATATTATTTTTATTCACAATAGGTGCACAACATAATAAGCATAAGTATTTGGTCACATTGATTATTAATATGGAAAACCACACACGGATTATTGTGTTAATGTTTTATATTTGCTTTGCACTTTTTTTGTAACAGCTTTATGATTTACCATGACAATACTTTGGCACAATTTTTGAATCACTGAGGGCGGGGTTATGTCTTTATATTAACTTGTTTGGCTATGATTCACAGTCTGAGGAAGGGGAGTGGGCCCCCGAAACATAACACTAATAAATACACTGAATTAAAAGAGTCGAGTGCCGCATTTTTTATTTTTGACATATATATATATATATATATATATATATATATATATATATATATATATATAAGCAAAGAAAGAGTGCACTCGCCAGGACTTTTCAAAAGTTTATTCCAAATATTTGGAATAAACTTTTGAAAAGTTCTGGCGAGTGCACTCTTTCTTTGCTGCTACAAATCCTCTCTGTTGCACCCCAGGCACTTGTGACTTGTTATCTGGATTGCTTGTCTTCTTTGCATCTATATATATATATATATATATATATATATGTGTGTGTGTGTGTGTCTGTGTGTGGACTTCCGCTGCCTCAGCTCTGCAATCTTCTTCAATGCCTGGGCCCTTTTCATCCATGCTCCAGGTGCCAGGGGCCCATCTTCACTGCAGCCTCTTCAGCCACCTCTGCTCCATAATCTTCTGCTCTTCAGGAAGCCCTGCTTTTCATGTGGTCACTGCCACACACTGAAATCCCAGAGCGCGGAACCCCAATACATAGGGGTACCACTTAATTCCGATTGGCTGATTTTGAAATCAGTCAATCCCTATTGGCTGATTAGAATCTGCCAATAGCAAGAACTTTTTTAAATTTAAATTCTAATCATCCAATAGAGAATGATAATTAGAATTTAAATTGAAAAAAGTTCTTGCTATAGGGATTTACTGATTTAAAATCAGACAATCGGAATTTAGGGGTACCCCTATATATTTGGGTTCCGCGCTTCTGGGATTTCAGTGTGTGGTGCTACCGCATGAAGAGCAGGGCTCCCTGAAGAGAGACAAAGAAAAGAAGATTGCAGAGCCTGGATTGCGGAGGCCCCAGATACCTGGAGCCTGGATGAAGAGGGCGCTGGCATTGAAGAAGATTGCAGAGAGCTAGCCTCCCCCGCCACGAAGATGGGCCCCCGGCACCTGGAGCCTGGATGAAAAGGGCCCAACGTCTGATCAAGAAGAGCCTGAGTCTCCATCAACATTGAGTAACACTTTTGGAGTTAGATAGGACTTTTTAGGATAGATTTTTAATTTATTTTTCTTTCTTTTTTTTTTTTTATATATTTTATGGGCCATGTAGTTTAGCCAATAGAAATGAGAGCTGCCTAAATCATATTGGCTGATTTGAACAGCCAATAGGAATGAGAGCTACTTAAATCCTATTGGCTGATTTGAACATCCAATAGGATTTTATCAGCCCTAATTCCTATTGGCTGATTTAAATTTTTCAGCCAATAGGAATGCAATGGTACCCCCAGTATAAAAGGGGTACCTTGCATTTGAATCCTTAGTGTGCGGCGGATGATCGCATGAAGAGTACCTCCATGTCGGATCGATGGACCTCCACCTTGGATGTCCAGCTGGACTGAAATACAAATGATGTAAAAAGAAAAACACTTGATAAAAATGTGGAAAAATATACAGAAATGTGAAAAAAATACGAAAAAATACAAAAATATGCAAGGGCACAAGCCACTGGGGTGTCGTGATGATGAGATTAATAGGTCAAATAAAGCTGTAACTCCATGCTCCTTGGAATACAAACCAACCAAAAAATGATGACAGATACAAACAAAATTGAAGACGAGTATGAACAAAAATGTATAGCGGTCCTCCTTTGGAAAAAATATAAAAAGCAAAGTGTAGAAAATTCACAAGTAATAACAACAATTGAAAAGAGGCTTACCAGTTCAAGGTCTACGTGTTTCAGCCCATGCTAGGCCTTTATCAAGACTGGTTATATGTTATGACTGCAAGCCTTATATAGAGGAATATAAAGGAAAATTAAAATAGCCATTTGATATGATATAGATTTCCTTTAAGTGATAAAATACTTGTATGACTAAAAAACATGCATAATACAAAGTTAGAAACCAAATAATACTTTTGCCTCCGTATAGACGTGACGTCCCTTCTGGTTGAGATATAAATACAAAATGTATGTTCGAAATTCAGTATAAGTTCTATACGGGGGCTAAATAATAGTTATTGCCCAAGTTCAAATAGTAAAATTTGTATGATTGCCCAATAGTTGTATCTAGTGAACACTGTTATTGTTCTGATTTGCGTGAATTCTCATTGGTCGTGACGTCACGAGTGTGTGCCTAATGATTGGCATTGTGGGGTGTGTGTCCAGACTAGAAGAGACCCAAATGTATTTATCATTGGTTCGGTTTGGGGTGTGTTGAAACCAACTTTGTTCTATTGGTTTAGTACTATTTCAGTTGTTTTACGATCATTGGGAAAAAAAACCAACAACAATCCAATGTGGCAACTGCATTGAAAGAAGAATACAGTGACCACAAATGTGATGTTACATGCCTAAAATGAACTTAATCATATTAGAAATCGAATGATGACAATGAAGAGTACTAATAAAGGATACTAGTGTATGAATCAAGTTTCAAAGATGATACATAGAGGCTTTCTATAAAGATGAGGGGAGATAGTTCGAACAATATACAGCTGTTTAAACTATGTAATTGTATATGGTGTCAGTATATAGAGGAATTCTTTAGGAAGAGATGATTCAGACAATATGCAGCTGTTTAGACTTTATCGTGATATCGATACTCACGTTTGTCGATATGTTAATATAAAAATGACTAGAAATAGAGAGTATGTCTTTACACTTGAAAGATTATAATTATAGGGAAAGGAACTCTTAATGTAATGGGAGTGTGGAGCGGCGAATATATATAGAAATATAAGCGTCTAGATATAAGATTTAGCATAAACTTTAGATGGAGTTGCTCTAATGCAGAGCATACTTTAAAAGATTATATACCACCCTGTAGCTGATGGCTTTAAACTTGAAAGATTATGATTATAGGGAAAGGAACTCTTAATGTAATAGGAGTGTGGAGCAGCGAATAAATATAGAAATATAAGTGTCTGAATATAAGATTTTGCATAAACTTGTATGGAGTTGCTCTAATACAGAGCGTACTTTAAAAGATTAAATACCACCCTGTAGCTGATGGCAGGTCCGGGGGCTAGTAGTTTTATATACAAATATAAGCGTCTGAATATAAGATTTAGCATAGACTTATGGAGTTGCTCTAATGCAGAGCATACTTTAAAAAATAATATACCACCCTGTAACTGATGGCAGGTCCGGGGGCTAATAGTCTTAAAGTCAGGGGAATATTATAGTCAAAAAATTATTTTGGATGAAATCTTACCAAGGGGAATAAGATGGTAAATTGAAAGATTAAAATCAGTATAATCAATACCAGTCAATAGGAAGAAGATTTTCACAAGGAAATAAGAGGAGCCTGATATGTCCATTTACCATGGAAAAATTCACAACACTAGGCGTAAATCAGTAACTAATTAATACCTTGAGATGATTTATATCAGTATGGAGGTTAAAATAATAGATCATAAGAATGTGATGATAAGGTGAAAAGATATAGCACTCTATATCAGGGGGGGATCAGGAGACTGGTCACAATAAATAGTCCTAATAGGCCTATATGTCAAAAATGGTGTGGTCCTGGCATAGGTATGGAATATAAATTGGTCTATTGCCAACTATTAAGGATCTTGAATATCTTAGACTAACTACTGGTGGGAAAGTCAAAAGGATATTTAGTAATTCACTCAAGATGGTAGTACTTGGATTAGAGGTGGAGTATATATTACCAATATCTTGCTGGACATAGATAGAGTGGACCATTTCTAGAACAACAAAGCTGCCATAAGAAGGGAAGTACTAATGTTCCACTTGAAATGATATAAGTAGAGAAAAACTTTCACATATGTTGGGTGTGGGATGTAATTATCCCTAATAGTCACAAGGACTAATAATCAGAATGGCAGCCCAATCAAACAGTAGTGGGCTAGCAGAGTAGAATGATGCAAACTAGAGTATAACCATAGCAAACTAGCAGGGTAGATGCGTATTGTGCATGGAGAGTTGTAAGATCAGATCATATTGAAAAGATGGGAGAGATCTTCTTTATTATTTAATCCTTTGGGAAAGAGGCAATCGAGGTTAAAAATCCATTTGGACTCAGCAATACGTAGTTTGTTTTCGTAGTTGCCACCTCTCCAGTCTTTTCTGACTTTCTGTATTCCCATGTAGGTTAGATCCCTTACATTTCCTTTATGTATTATAGAGAAACGTTCTCGAAGTTTGGCCCATATATTGAAGCCCACATGAGCATTGTAACAAATATATGTCTCCTCTCTCATGTCATCTAATTAAGTAGCGGACTTTGAATTTCTCTTTTGTATTAGAACAACTGAACGTTGTGGATTTTGTGCCGCGTTTGCATGCCTTACATGACAGGCAAGGAAAAAAAGCCTTTTATCACTTTCCCAAATACATCTTTTGTCCCTGGCATCTTTTTCTTATGTAAGCTAGGTGCTAGTTTGCTTTTTAAGTTCTTGGTTTTCCTGTAGATAAACCAAGGTTTTTGAGGGAGTTTATCACCAATCACATCATCATCGTTCAAAAGAGCCCAATGTTTCTGGAATATATTTTCAATGATCTTCTTATTTTCACTATATTCTGTGATCATTGGGATGTTTAGAATGTTATCTTCCACCTTAGTCGTCCTTTTTCTGTATTTCGTCCTTTTTCTGTATTTCGTTAATTCAGTTCTTTTGATATTGTCAACTTGACAACATCAAAAGAAGTTGACAACATCAAAAGAACAGAATTAACGAAATACACCCCCTGGATTTTCATTGGACTTTTTATACCCTTAAGTTTTTCACTCACCTATTATATTGTACCTCAAGTCTTACCGCTTACTGTGTATTTTTATTATTGTGCATTTATCTTATCACGTGTATTTTCATGAATTATTTTATGTATGTATTTAATATGTGTTGATTTTATCCATTAAACACTTCATTTTAAATATATCAGCAGTCCTAATACGTTAGCCTCCGTAGGATTGGTGCCTAGGTTTTACCCACACATTCTTTCATTTCACGGTGTCAGCTAGGGATCACCACCCCTGGGCGATAAGGTACCAGTTGGCGCTTCAGTAGACCCCAGTTTATTCTTTCGTCCACCTGGACCTTTTCCCTTGGACCTTCGCCTGGACCTCCGCCATGGACCTTCACTTAAACCTCCGCCTCTGCACATTGACCGCTTCGCCTCTGCAGGTATGAAGAAGATGCCCGGTCCTGCGACGGATGAAGATGGAGCCGTCTGGATGAAGATGGAACCGCAGGGATGAAGATCGTTCAACTGTGAGTACCTAAAGAGGAGTTAGTGTGTTTTTTTAAGGTGTTGCTTTAGGGGACCATACATAGGTACTGGTTAATCTAGCACATTACCAGCTATGGAACCTATCTAGACTTATTTCCTATATATATGGACTGGCCACTCTTAACCTAAAACCCCTAGATGACGGCTCATAAGTTTGAAATTGGGGAAGGCTATTTGCCCAATATGGCTTCACACCCTATTGAACCTGCTTTATACTGCTAGAATATAGTAGAGGGTAACAATACAGTAGGGTATATAAAGCTTAGTAACCCAATTAATAATACTATTCCTGTTACACATGAGGTGATGTGGGAAATAACATTGGTATGTTCTGCGCATTATGTTACATAGATATGGTGCAATATGCTTATGTTGACAGACGAGTTATGAGAGTTTACAGATCAGTCTTGTTATAATCACAGGGTTATCTCTTAATATGGTAAAATTATATATGCTGCCCCACTAAAACTGAGTTGTCAGCGGCCAAGACAACAAAGCTTCTCAGATTCAGCTACTCACTTCTTATAGGCAGCAGGCTCCTAATATTGTACGGAATTGCCCTACTGTACCTCAAAATAGTTTGTTATATATGCAGGTTTGCCAAAGACTAGCTTGCTCACATTTGCCTAGATTTAGAGTTCTGCGGTAGCCGTCAAAAGCAGCGTTAAGGGGTCCTAACGCTGCTTTTGGCCGCCCGCTGGTATTTAGAGTCGTGTAGGTAAGGGTCTAACGCTCACTTTCAAGCCGCGACTTTTCCATACCGCAGATCCCCTTACGCCAATTGCGTATCCTATCTTTTCAATGGGATCTTCCTTTTCACTTGGCTGAAGTGAGCAGTAGACCCTCTACCGACAAGACTCCAGCCGCAAAAAAAAAAAGAGCTTTCTGGGCTAAAGCTCTTAACTACTGAGCTCAAAAGTACACTAACACCCATAAACTACCTATGTACCCCTAAACCGAGGTCCCCCCACATCGCCGCCACTATAATAACATTTTTTAACCCCTAATCTGCCGACCGAACACCGCCGCCACCTACATTATCCCTATGAACCCCTAATCTGCTGCCCTAAACATCGCCGACACCTATATTATATTTATTAACCCCTAATATGCCCCCCCCACGTCGCTACTACCTACCTACACTTATTAACCCCTAATCTGCCGACCGGACCTCGCCGCTACTCTAATAAATGTATTAACCCCTAAAGCTAAGTCTAACCCTAACCCTAACACCCCGTAAGTTAAATATAATTTTAATCTAACGAAATAAATTAAATATTAGTAACTAAAGTATTCCTATTTAAAGCTAAATACTTACCTTTAAAATAAACCCTAATATTGCTACAATATAACGAATAATTATATTGTAGAATTTATATTTATTTTACAGGCAACTTTGTATTTATTGTAACTAAGTGCAATAGCTATTAAATAGTTATTAACTATTTATTAGCTACCTAGTTAAAATAATTACCAAATTACCTGTAAAATAAAAACCCTAACCTAAGCTACAATTAAACCTAACACTACACTATCAATAAATAAATTAAATAAATTAACTACAAGTACCTACAATTAAATACAATTAAATAAACTAAACTAAATTACAAAAAAAACAAAAAAAAACCACTAAAATACAAAAAGTAAAAAACAATTACAAGAATATTAGGCTAATTACACCTACTCTAAGCCCCCTAATAAAATAAAAAAGCTCCCCAAAATAATAAAGGTCCCTACCCTATTCTAAATTAAAAAGTAACCAGCTCTTTTACCAGCCCTTAAAAGGGCTTTTTGCGGGGCATGCCCCAAATTAATCAGCTCTTTTGCCTGTAAAAAAAACCCACAATACCACCCCCCAACATTACAACCCACCACCCACATACCCCTACTCTAACCCAAACCCCCCTTAAATAAACCTAACACTACCCCCCTGAAGATCTCCCTACCATGAGTCGTCTTCACCCAGCCGGGCACCGATGGACCAAAAGAGGACATCCAGACCAAGTTCAAGTTCAATCGGATTGGCTGATCCAATCAGCCAATCAGATTGATCTTGCATGCTATTTGCTGTTCCGATCAGCCATAGGGATAATATAGGTGGCGGCGATGTCCGGGTTAATAAGCATAAGGTTAGGGTTGTTTAGACTTGGGGTACATGTTAGGGTGTTAGGTGCAGACTTAGAAAGTGTTTCCTCATAAGAAACAATGTTAGGAGCTGAACGCTGCTTTTTTGCAGGTGTTAGTTTTTTTTTCAGCCCAAACTGCCCCATTGTTTCCTATGGGGGAATCGTGCACGAGCGCGTTTCTCCAGCTAGCTGCTACCGTAAGCAACGCTGGTATTGAGAGTTGAAGTGGCAGTAAATATGCCTGTATGCTCCCTTTTTGGAGCCTAACGCAGCCCTTCAGAGAACTCTCAATACCAGCGTTGTTTAAAAGCAGCGCTAGAAAAAAAAGACGCGTAGCTAACGCACCCCTTTGGCCGCAAAACTCTAAATCTAGGCGATTGTTTTTCCTTTACAAAGCTTGATACTTGCAGCAGCTTAGTTAATCATTGAGCAGTATATCTAAACATATTTTTAGTAGTTATTCCTAGGTCAGACTAAGTGCATTAGCATAGCTTATAAATGGTTTATGGTGTAAGGTATAAATATATCCAGGCCTACCACCTTACCCAGGTGACCTTCTAATGGTTGGGACTCTGATCTTAGGTGTCTATGTAAGACTAAGCAGTGGCTCTCTTCCTTAAAGTTGCCTTAATAATCATTATTTTAGACAATGAGGTATCATTTTTGTTTTTTAGTGAATATCTATCATCCAGGTATAAAAAATAGAATATAAGAATTTTACAAATATGCTAAATTATATGTCAACCAGGAAAATGTAACCAACAAAATGTACCTTATGTTTTGTGTTCATTTTCTGTTTCATGCATACTATTATGTCAACATGTTTTGTAATCTCATTATTTGTACTGAGAAAATGGCTGTTGTTTCAAGAAATACCTCAATAAAAAACTTTGATTTAAAAATTATTATTATATCAGACCACTGTAGAGCAGATTTTCCAAATGTTATGGTCTAGATTGATCTAGATCTGGAAATAGTTCTGTTTCATTTATATGTAGATGTATTGAAATATATATAGTATAAGAAGTAAAAACAGTTTAAAGTACATTTTTAAGCTATAAAAACGAATTTTTTTTATTCATTTTCATATTTAGCTATCACTTTTTATAAGTGCATTACAAACACTAGGTGGCACACTATCACCTAGATTACGAGTTTTGCTTTGCAGGTTTTATCACTAAAAAAATGGCAATTTCAGCGTAAACGCAGTAACGCGGCTATTGAGAGTCGTGTCAGTATAGCTATACCGCAAACATTTTAGCCTGTAACGCAACGTCAATCCCGCACACAAAAAAATTACATTTTTTTTGTGGGATTTCCATAGCGCCAGTATTACGGGTTGTGCGGTGAGGCTAAAATGCTTGCGTTATGCTCTATACCGACACGATCCATACCGCAATCTGACAGCAGTAGTTATGTAGTAGTTACAAAGTACACTAAAACCCATAAACTACCTATTAATCTCTAAACCGCCCACCCTCCCGCATTGCAAAAACTATATTAAAGCTATTAACCCCTAATCTGCCGCCCACCCACATCACGACTATTAAATAAACCTATTAACCCCTAATCTGCTGCTCTTCTACACTGCTGCCACTATAATAAAGTTATTAACCCCTATTCCACCGCTCCCCGACATCGACACCACTAAATAAAGTTATTAACCCCTAAACCTCCAGCCTCCCACATCTCTGCCACTAAATAAACCTATTAACCCCTAGACCGCCGGCCCCCCACATCGCAAAAAAATACTAAATTAAACTTTTAACCCCTAAACCTAACACCCCCCTAACTTTAAATAAAGAATACAATATAACTCTATTTAAATAAATAAAAACTTACCTGTGAAATAAAAATAAACCTAACATTAAACTATAAACAAACCTAACCTTAGTATTCTAATAAAATAAAAAATACTACCAATTAAAATATCTAAATTTCAAATTTAAAAAAAACCTAACACTAAGAAAAAAATTTAAAAATCTAAATGACAACAAAAAAAAAGCAAATCCTACTAAAAATTTAAAAAATCTGTTTACCAAAAATAATTAACACTAAAATCACAAAAAAATAATTGAAATCAAGAATAAAAACAATTACACCTAATTGAATAGCCCTATAAAAATAAAAAGTCCCCCAAAAATAAAAACCCTAGCCTACAATAAACTACCAATAGCCCTTAAAAGAGCCTTTTGTAGGCCATTGCCCTAAAGAAATCAAAACAGCTCTTTTACCTGTAAAAAAATACAAAGTCCCCCAACAGAAAAACCCACCACCCAACCAACCCCCCAAAATAAAAAACATTTTGTTGCATTCATTTTGCACTCTGTTTAGCACAAAACTTGTAATCTAGGTGTATGTTAATACTAACCCTTTTTATCTTCTTGTCTTCAACCATTTGTCTGAGTTCTGAGGGCCCCCTTCCTGATATGGCATATGCAATGAGAAAAATAACATATAAAATATTTAAAAATATTAATAATAATTAAAATAAATTATTATAGATACTGTCAAATATTCTAAATATTTTAAAGAATATATAATAATTTCCTTTTATTATTATTATTATTTAATATTTTATATGTAATATTTCAATAACACGCCTTAAGATTTGTAATTTTTCATCTGAACTAACCCGACACAGCTTTAGACCTAAATAGTGAACTTGTTGCGCATTATGCATATTTTACATTCCAATGTTCTTCACAAATATTTATTTTATACATAAATATATATTTCTCTATATAATTGATACTGTTAATGTAAAATAGATATCTATACCTATATATCAATAGGAATAGAAATACAGGTATAGGTATATACAAATTTATATATATATATAGTATAAGTTTTTTTCGTCTGTGCTCTCTATTAAAATCTTGAGAAGAACACATTAAAATGGTCGCAATATCGCAAAGTCATTTAGTTAGCACAGCTTTGGACTTAATATGCCAGTAAACCAATATGCAAAAAAGATTACTTCTAGCAAAGTTTATGCTTGAATGGGAGCTGTAAATAGTGTGCCACTTGTAATCTAACCCATTGGGGGTGATTTATCAAGCTCTGTATGGAGCGAATCTGCAGGGGGCGGCATTGCACCAGCAGGTCACAAGAACTGCTGGTGCAATGATAAATGCCGACAGCGTACGCTGTCGGCATTTATCGATGTGCAGAGGACATGATACGCTACATTATATCATCTCCGCTCACACTATGATAAATCTACCCCGTTACGAGTTGCGCTTGAGTGCAACACATAACCCACCAATTTTACTTTAAAAGATATTTACTGTAGCCACACTATCCTTTGAAAGTATAGGGTGTACAAAAAAAAACCATTGGTCGTGCTAACATTCTCTGATAACACTTTTTTACTATTCACTTGTAATATTAGATTATGCAATATTTTTAGTGCAGGCCTTCACTATTGATAATTCATCCTGCACTATCAATAGCGATCCACTTGTAATCTCGGCCAATATGTTTGGAAGTTTTAGCATTGTTAAGTTACTAGCCCTCTGATTACTAAATGGTACAGTTGAAAAAGCATACTCTATAGTCTTAAAAGTTAGAAACAGGTTCAAAGCATATTGTTTTGTTTGTGGTGATAATACTATAAAGGGCTACACTGCAAGTCTTTAAAGGGTTAATAGTTTAATGAGTAATGCAGGTCACGTGAGAGTTTCTCACATAATCTAGGTTACTCTTCCTCCTTGTACCACACATCTTTCAGCTGCTCACATAACTCATCTGAAATAGTCTCAGCATTTTTATATTGTGCTTACAAAATGAATCATTTATGGATAAAGATCATTCTGGCCATTCATTATCTATACTGTAAGTATCTTGTATTAACCAAAGCTGGAGAAAGTTAGTAGCACAAGCAACCAAAGGTTTATTTAGTATAGGTAATTTTATCTGTGGGATCATCCTTTTTTTATAAACTATGGGAAACAGATTCTCATTTCATATATATTTCTTGGGTTAAGTAAGTCAAATGTGAACTGTTTGCTATTTAACCATAATATCCAAGAAACTGAAGCACATTTTCTTTCTTACAGTTGCTCACTGTCAAGATTCTGTTTATCAAGACAAAGCGTTGGTTTCTGCCACAGAAGGGGAATCAGTGTCTTTGTATTGTAAATATAAAGTGAGTACTTTTAATAGCTTAAGCTGGTACAGACAGAGGGCAGGAGGACACCCTGTTCATTTGAAAAGACTATATGGAGATAATAATGAGACTTCAGGACAATACACATTTGAGCTCCAGAAGAAAAATGTTATGAGCATTCTGCACATCACAGATCCCCATGTGACTGACTCTGCATCCTATCTATGTGCAGTGGAGGCACAGTGTGATGTATAATATGCAGCCCAGTGCACAAACTCATGCAAATTACATTTCTAGAGTCAGCCCGGAAACTAACTGTTTAGTGGTTATAAGACATAAAATGATGGATTCCAGTTAATGTAAACCCTAATTGTACTACAACATTACAACATACTACTACCATGTGTCTGCCAGTGTCAGAAACATATGCTAAGTATGATCATTTTGTAGTAAAGGTGGCAAAAATCTGTTTTTAAAATTCTACTATGATATTGAGGCAATCATAAACAATGTGTTTGGTATTTAAATGATGAACCTATAAATACATTGCTAAAACAGATTAAGTTATTAGTGAAATCATGGTAAAAAAATGATCAAATTGAGCTGTAGCTTTGATTATTTTATTGAGTTCTTGGACATTGCTGATACCATCATGCAGACATTAAAATACAAATGGCATGATCAAAGTGTGATCAAAATGTAAGTCACTTTTACTGTTTAAATGTTCTAAAAATAAATTTAAAAAGAGAGAGGACTCCATCCAAAGTAACCTGTAGAAGGGACTTTTACAGCCGAGTATCAGCTAATCTATGAACAAATTCTATAGCAAACTAAGCTGTATAACAAGAAGCATTGTTTATTAAAGAAGAACAAAGACTGAGAAAATATGTATCTTGTAGTAGTACGTGAAGGCAGAGCTGTGTGTCTGTTCCCAGCTGTCACTCAGCACTGAGTGCAGCTAACGCTCTCTCTGTAGGTTGTTTGTGTATAAAATTGTTATACACACACCGCTGTTATATGTATGTGTGTGTGTGTGTATTTCTTTACAGGGAGTGCAGAATTATTAGGCAAGTTGTATTTTTGAGGATTAATTTTATTATTGAACAACAACCATGTTCTCAATGAACCCAAAAAAATTCATTAATATCAAAGCTGAATAGTTTTGGAAGTAGTTTTTAGTTTGTTTTTAGTTATAGCTATTTTAGGGGGATATCTGTGTGTGCAGGTGACTATTACTGTGCATAATTATTAGGCAACTTAACAAAAAACAAATATATACCCATTTCAATTATTTATTTTTACCAGTGAAACCAATATAACATCTCAACATTCACAAATATACATTTCTGACATTCAAAAACAAAACAAAAACAAATCAGTGACCAATATAGCCACCTTTCTTTGCAAGGACACTCAAAAGCCTGCCATCCATGGATTCTGTCAGTGTTTTGATCTGTTCACCATCAACATTGCGTGCAGCAGCAACCACAGCCTCCCAGACACTGTTCAGAGAGGTGTACTGTTTTCCCTACTTGTAAATCTCACATTTGATGATGGACCACAGGTTCTCAATGGGGTTCTGATCAGGGGAACAAGGAGGCCATGTCATTAGATTTTCTTCTTTTATACCCTTTCTTGCCAGCCACGCTGTGGAGTACTTGCACGCGTGTGATGGAGCATTGTCCTGCATGAAAATCATGTTTTTCTTGAAGGATGCAGACTTCTTCCTGTACCACTGCTTGAAGAAGGTGTCTTCCAGAAACTGGCAGTAGGACTGGGAGTTGAGCTTGACTCCATCGTCAACCCGAAAAGGCCCCACAAGCTCATCTTTGATGATACCAGCCCAAACCAGTACTCCACCTCCACCTTGCTGGCGTCTTAGTCAGACTGGAGCTCTCTGCCCTTTACCAATCCAGCCACGGGCCCATCCATCTGGCCCATCAAGACTCACTCTCATTTCATCAGTCCATAAAACCTTAGAAAAATCAGTCTTGAGATATTTCTTGGCCCAGTCTTGACGTTTCAGCTTGTGTGTCTTGTTCAGTGGTGGTCGTCTTTCAGCCTTTCTTACCTTGGCCATGTCTCTGAGTATTGCACACCTTGTGCTTTTGGGCACTCCAGTGATGTTGCAGCTCTGAAATATGGCCAAACTGGTGGCAAGTGGCATCTTGGCAGCTGCACGCTTGACCTTTCTCAGTTCATGGGCAGTTATTTTGCGTCTTGGTTTTTCCACACGCTTCTTGCGACCCTGTTGACTATTTTGAATGAAACGCTTGATTGTTCGATGATCACGCTTCAGAAGCTTTGCAATTTTAAGAGTGCTGCATCCCTCTGCAAGATATCTCACTATTTTTTACTTTTCTGAGCCTGTCAAGTCCTTCTTTTGACCCATTTTGCCAAAGGAAAGGAAGTTGCCTAATAATTATGCACACCTGATATAGGGTGTTGATGTCATTAGACCACACCCCTTCTCATTACAGAGATGCACATCACCTAATATGCTTAATTGGTAGTAGGCTTTCGAGCCTATACAGCTTGGAGTAAGACAACATGCATAAAGAGGATGATGTGGTCAAAATACTAATTTGCCTAATAATTCTGCACTGCCTGTACAATATAACTCTATTTAAATAAATAAAAACTTACCTGTGAAATAAAAATAAACCTAACATTAAACTATAAATAAACCTAACCTTAGTATTCTAATAAAATAAAAAAATACTACCAATTAAAATATCTAAATTACAAATTTAAAAAAACCTAACACTAAGAAAAAAATTTAAAAATCTAAATGACAACTAAAAAAAAACAAATCCTACTAAAAATTTAAAAAATAATTAACACTAAAATCACAAAAAAATAAATGAAATCAAGAATAAAAACAATTACACCTAATCGAATAGCCCTATAAAAATAAAAAGTCCCCCCAAAATAAAAACCCTAGCCTACAATAAACTACCAATAGCCCTTAAAAGAGCCTTTTGTAGGGCATTGCCCTAAGGAAATCAAAACAGCTCTTTTACCTGTAAAAAAATACAAAGTCCCCCCAACAGAAAAACCCACCACCCAACCAACCCCCCAAAATAAAAAACCTTTTGTTGCATTCGTTTTGCACCCTTATTAGCACAAAGCTTGTAATCTAGGTGTATGTTAATACTAACCCTTTTTATCTTCTTGTCTTCAACCATTTGTCTGAGTTCTGAGGGCCCCCTTCCTGATATGGCATAAGCAATGAGAAAAATAACATATAAAATATTTAAAAATATTAATAATAATTAAAATAAATTATTATAGATACTGTCAAATATTCTAAATATTTTATAGAATATATAATAATTTCCTTTTATTATTATTATTGTTATTATTATTTAATATTTTATATGTAATGTTTCAATAGCACGCCTTAAGATTTGTAATTTTTCATCTGCACTAACCCGACACAGCTTTAGACCTAGATAATCAATTCGTTGCGCATTATGCATATTTTACATTCCAATGTTCTTCACCAATTTTTTTTTTATACATAAATATATATTTATCTATATAATTGATACTGTTAATGTAAAATAGATATCTATACCTATATATCAATAGGAATAGAAATACAGGTATAGGTATATACAAATTTATATATATATATAGTATAAGTTTTTTTCGTCTGTGCTCTCTATTAAAATCTTGAGAAGAACACATTAAAATGGTCGCAATATCGCAAAGTCATTTAGTTAGCACAGCTTTGAACTTAATATGCCAGTAAACCAATATGCAAAAAAGATTACTTCTAGCAAAGTTTATGCTTGAATGGGAGCTGTAAATAGTGTGCCACTTGTAATCTAACCCATTGGGGGTGATTTATCAAGCTCCGTATGGAGCAAATCTGCTGGGGGCGGCATTGCACAAGCAGTTCACAAGAACTGCTGGTGCAATGATAAATGCCGACAGCGTATGCTGTCGGCATAATTTATCGATGTGCAGCAGACATGTATCATCTCCACTCACACTATGTATCATCTCCGCTCACACTATGTATCATCTCCACTCACACTATGTATCATCTCCACTCACACTATGTATCATCTCCCTTCACACTATGTATCATCTCCACTCACACTATGTATCATCTCCACTCACACTGTGTATCATCTCCGCTCACACTATGTATCATCTCCACTCACACTATGTATCATCTCCGCTCACACTATGTATCATCTCCACTCACACTATGCATCATCTCCACTCACACTATGTATCATCTCCGCTCACACTATGTATCATCTCCACTCACACTATGTATCATCTCCGCTCACACTATGTATCATCTCCGCTCACACTATGTATCATCTCCACTCACACTATGTATCATCTCCGCTCACACTATGTATCATCTCCACTCACACTATGTATCAACTCCACTCACACTATGTATCATCTCCACTCACACTATGTATCATCTCCGCTCACACTATGTATCATCTCCGCTCACACTATGTATCATCTCCACTCACACTATGTATCATCTCCGCTCACACTATGTATCATCTCCACTCACACTATGTATCATCTCCGCTCACACTATGTATCATCTCCGCTCACACTATGTATCATCTCCACTCACACTATGTATCATCTCCACTCACACTATGTATCATCTCCACTCACACTATGTATCATCTCCGCTCACACTATGTATCATCTCCACTCACACTATGTATCATCTCCACTCACACTATGTATCATCTCCACTCACACTATGTATCATCTCCGCTCACACTATGTATCATCTCCGCTCACACTATGTATCATCTCCGCTCACACTATGTATCATCTCCACTCACACTATGTATCATCTCCACTCACATTATGTATCATCTCCGCTCACACTATGTATCATCTCCGCTCACACTATGTATCATCTCCGCTCACACTATGTATCATCTCCGCTCACACTATGTATCATCTCCACTCACATTATGTATCATCTCCACTCACATTATGTATCATCTCCGCTCACACTATGTATCATCTCCGCTCACACTATGTATCATCTCCACTCACACTATGTATCATCTCCGCTCACACTATGTATCATCTCCGCTCACACTATGTATCATCTCCGCTCACACTATGTATCATCTCCGCTCACACTATGTATCATCTCCGCTCACACTATGTATCATCTCCACTCACACTATGTATCATCTCCGCTCACACTATGTATCATCTCCGCTCACACTATGTATCATCTCCGCTCACACTATGTATCATCTCCGCTCACACTATGTATCATCTCCGCTCACACTATGTATCATCTCCACTCACACTATGTATCATCTCCGCTCACACTATGTATCATCTCCACTCACACTATGTATCATCTCCGCTCACACTATGTATCATCTCCGCTCACACTTTGTATCATCTCCGCTCACACTATGTATCATCTCCGCTCACACTATGTATCATCTCCACTCACACTATGTATCATCTCCGCTCACACTATGTATCATCTCCACTCACACTATGTATCATCTCCGCTCACACTATGTATCATCTCCACTCACACTATGTATCATCTCCGCTCACACTATGTATCATCTCCGCTCACACTATGTATCATCTCCGCTCACACTATGTATCATCTCCGCTCACACTATGTATCATCTCCACTCACACTATGTATCATCTCCGCTCACACTATGTATCATCTCCGCTAACACTATGTATCATCTCCGCTCACACTATGTATCATCTCCGCTCACACTATGTATCATCTCCGCTCACACTATGTATCATCTCCGCTCACACTATGTATCATCTCCACTCACACTATGTATCATCTCCACTCACACTATGTATCATCTCCGCTCACACTATGTATCATCTCCGCTCACACTATGTATCATCTCCGCTCACACTATGTATCATCTCCACTCACACTATGTATCATCTCCACTCACACTATGATAAATCTACCCCGTTACGTGTTGCGCTTGAGTGCAACACATAACCCACCAATTTTACTTTAAAAGATATTTACTGTAGCCACACTATCCGTTGAAAGTATAGGGTGTACAAAAAAAAAACATTGGTCGTGCTAACATTCTCTGATAACACTTTTTTACTATTCACTTGTAATATTAGATTATGCAATATTTTTAGTGCAGGCCTTCACTATTGATAATTCATCCTGCACTATCAATAGCGATCCACTTGTAATCTCGGCCAATATGTTTGGAAGTTTTAGCATTGTTAAGTTACTAGCCCTCTGATTACTAAATGGTACAGTTGAAAAAGCATACTCTATAGTCTTAAAAGTTAGAAACAGGTTCAAAGCATATTGTTTTGTTTGTGGTGATAATACTATAAAGGGCTACACTGCAAGCCTTTAAAGGGTTAATAGTTTAATGAGTAATGCAGGTCACGTGAGAGTTTCTCACATAATCTAGGTTACTCTTCCTCCTTGTACCACACATCTTTCAGCTGCTCACATAACTCATCTGAAATAGTCTCAGCATTTTTATATTGTGCTTACAAAATGAATCATTTATGGATAAAGATCATTATGGCCATTCATTATCTATACTGTAAGTATCTTGTATTAAACAAAGCTGGAGAAAGTTAGTAGCACAAGCAACCAAAGGTTTATTTAGTATAGGTAATTTTATCTGTGGGATCATCCTTTTTTTATAAACTATGGGAAACAGATTCTCATTTCATATATATTTCGTGGGTTAAGTAAGTCAAATGTGAACTGTTTGCTATTTAACCATAATATCCAAGAAACTGAAATACATTTTCTTTCTTACAGTTGCTCACTGTCAAGATTCTGTTTATCAAGACAAAGCGTTGGTTTCTGCCACAGAAGGGGAATCAGTGTCTTTGTATTGTACATATAAAGTGAGTACTTTTAGGGCTCGATTTATCAAACTTTGTTCAAGATCGCCGTTCCGTTCTCCGTCAAGTACTCTGCATATCGCCATCCGATAGGCGCACATGTGCGCCATTATTTATCATAAAAGGGGTCGTATTTCTACGTTACTTTCCAAAGGCGAGATGTGGCGTGATATTGATAAATCTCGCCGTTATTCATATATTTGCGCCATATTTATTATTAAAAATGTCTTAAATTAAAGCGCATATGAGAAATAAATGTGAATTCTCATTGATTACTTTTTAATTTGTATTGTTCAGTTATCAATGTTACAAATTCGATGTGTGCTTTTCAATAAACACAAAATTTATTTATATTTACGATAATCGCTAACAATGTTTTAAAAATTTGAATATAATAATTGTGATCATATTATCACATTCTCTCACATATAAATCTTAAGTTAAATGGTAAGATTAAAATTTAATGTTGAAATAACACAATTTTTTTATATCTACTTTATTATTTGTTGTATCAATGTTTATATTATTTAAGAAAGCACATCAAGATCTCATTCAAAATTGTATTACAAATTATATCTTTGTATTAACTTTTGAACTACTTATCTAAACATGAGTTTATGTATTTCAAAGATATAACCCAACCCTTTGATCTAACCCAACTCTTATATTTATATCCACCTCCCCCCTCAGCATTAATATAGGTTTTTTTAGATTAAATAAACACACACACACCTTTAAATTGAAAAATATATGTATTTATTGTAAACCAAAATAAAAGTTATTTTCATATCATAATATTTTTTTTTATTTAAAACTGAAAAGAAATAATTTTTTTCTTTATTGTTCCTAATTAAAAGGATTGATATTTTTCTCTTAAGTTTTGCACTTTTATGTATGTCCTCATCAAATTATTTTCAACTTCCAGCAGGGTATCCAAAATTTCTTTTTTGTTTATAGTTATTTCTTGATCTTCAGGCACTATACCAATGAGAAATAGAAAAATAGTTATGTCATGACTTGAATACATTTCAGTAAAGTATTACAAGATCAATAGTGTTTTAACTAATGCTAACAAGAAACACAGACAAAAGACTAATCTCTTGTTAGAAGGTTTTATCTACACCTCTGTTGTTATTTAAAAGCATGTCATCTTGATAATACTGTGTACACGCACATGCATCTTTTGTTCCACACAATAGTGAAAGCTAAAGATTGTTATGATACAAAAGAACTCACTCCAATCATAAAATTCCGTTACATTGGATGAATTAGATTGCATTTCTTCTTCATGTTCAAGGTTCTGTCCTTCATCTTGAATAGCTGAAAGACATACATAATTATAACAGGAATACTTATGTAATAGAACAATGCTGATTGAAATCCATATCTCTTTTCAATAATTATTCACTAAAACAAAAGTTCTATTTTAGTACAAATAATGACATATAAGGAGTGACTGAATAGACATATGAACCTACATATATTAGTGTCTTGTTGTTGCTCGCTATTTGGTGAATCTTGATTCATATTATTATTTTCCTCTTCAACAATTATATCTTCAATGGCATTTTGGTCTGTATCTTCTTCAATCATGTCTATAATTAATATGATTATAGTCATTAAATAGAATAATTTTATTTATTTGTAAGATATATGTTAAGGAAATCTACCTTCATTGTCAGATTCATCATCAATGATGGGCATTGGCCTTCTGCGACGTTGTCGCCTTTTTTTCTTTTTCCCTTTTTGTAAAAATTTTGAACATATAAATGTTAATATCAATGATGAGTTATCTTAATATTAAACATTTTAGTAACTATATTCATACCTGTTGTCATTATAGCCTCAGACTCCAGAAAAACAGTCGGTAGTGGATCACAATCAGCTTCTGGACTGGATGGATTCCATTTTATTGGGCGCAGATAACGGGGCCTTTTTCTATTTTTGACTGTTAAAAATTGAAATACAATTGTATTTATATTGTTAATCGATTGTACAGTACAACATCAGACTGAAACAATTACATTGTTAATACTGTTTCACAAACCGCAATAAATCTAAAATGGATACAAAATTTGCAATTATATTTCTGCACAAAGTTCAAGATAAACAAAGTAACAACTAATGACAGATTACAATAGAGTTAAAAAAATGATACACAACTATTACATAAATACTTACATTTCATAACATAGCTTCTTATTAGGGTCCTTAATTTAGATTGTCTCCGGATTAGATCATTATAACGCTTCAGGCACTGTTTTCTAGTCCTATTATGGCCAGACAGACGTCTGACCCGTCGCACCATCTCTGATAAAATTGGATTTCTTCTATCCTGTTCCAATGTGAATATCCCCTTCTTTTTTTTCGGAAAATACTTTTCCATTGTATAGGTGATAATCAGTAATTCACCAATGGAAAACTTCTTGGAACGATTCATCTTCAAATGTATGTATGTATCTCTCTAACCATAAAACTCCACCCAATAACGGAACTAATTGTTATTGTTAGTGCGCATTAAAATATACCCATTTTAAAAATGATTTATTTTTAAAAGAAATAAGTAATCGAGTCGAAACTTCATTATTTATCAATATTAAAGAAAAAATATTAAACAAGTTACATCTTTTTGTATCAATATAGATTACATGTAAGTTGTTACAAGTGCGCAATAACGTGCACTATATTTCTACAGTCGATAGAAGATAACTGGCAATTGTTACAATGCGCAATAACTGTGACGATATTTCTACAGTCGATACATTTGTTTTCCTAGTTTAAATTTATTTTTAGGGCTATGTTCGTTGTTACCCCAATTGATACATACAAATAGTTTCGAATTTTAAAAAAGAATGTATATAATAATAAAAACACATCAATTTGAAAAAAATACACATTTGACCAATAGGAATAAAGTAAATTCTAATTGTGCAATCAAATTACAGTTACTAATTTTATTTAAATTATTCAGTAATCTATTCATATAACGCCCCATTTCTGTAACGTTCTGGAACAAAAGTTGTTAGTGATAATTGTTCATTACTTTATTCTGACTTCTAACGAAGACACTATTTTTATTAGCGCCATTTTTTGATCTAAATTTGCGATGGCTACTGGACTAGCTGGAAAAACGAAAAGTGGCCGAAGTGTGATGTTTAGTCATCGACAGAACTGTATTCTAGTTGAAGTGGTCATCGAACATTACGATATTATTATCGGATATCAAGCAAAATCTGTCAACCCTCAAAGAAAAAAGGCTATTTGGGAACAAATTAGTCGTGCTGTGTCAGCAGAGGGTAGTTTTCCGAAAGACGTCAGGGCCTGTCGGAAGCGGGTGAATGATATTCGTAAGAATATTAAAAGAAAAGTATGCAAGGAAAAGCAGTTATCAAAAGGAACTGGTGGAGGCCCCGCATATAGGGCTGAACTGCTTGACTACGAACAGATGCTGTATGCCAGGATGGGGGATGCTGTCGTGGTGGGACTTGATGTACCATCAGATACCATGGATTTTCGAGGTAAATATCTAATTGATTGCTATTAAACGAATAGTATAATATATTCTTAACTTATATTTCAAGATTCAGACAGAGCATACCCTGTTAATAATTTTTTTATATGAATATTTTTTATTTTTTTTATTTTAATATGTATTGAACAAAGTATGCTTGTAAGCTTGGAAGCAGGACCATTTTTGGATGAGGACCTGGATACCGCTTGTTAATTGGCTGGCTACATTTAAAAAGAAACCAATCAGCAAGCGCTAAACAGGTGTCACACCCAAAAATGGCCACGCTTCTAAACTTAGATTTTTTGTTTGGGAAATGAGAGATAATCCAAAAAGAAGAAAATATAAAAATTTTAATAGTATTGAATTATAAACATTTTTTGAAATTCAATGCTCTATCAGAATAATGAAATAATAATTTACACTACACTATTTCTTTAACATGTATTTTGTATATTCATTTTCTCAATATTTAATTTTAATTAAATTTTAATTTGTTTATATCTACTATAGAAGAACATGAACAGGCATTAGAAAATGAATTAGAAAATGCCCAGGTGGACCTACCATCCGAGTCTGAGTTGACTAGTGAACAACCCACAACATCTTCATGTGGTATACCATGCAGGGAAGAAACTACCAGTAAGTACAAGTATATTACAAAAATGATAATATCATTTGTATTAATGAAAAGAATGGACAATGAATATGTATTACTACGTTTCTTACTTTTCGCCATGAAAATTCTGTTTATGTAAAGATATTTAATTTAAAAACATATATATGAATATCAATGTATTTTTGTTACAGGTGTCATGGGATTACTACAAACTATGCAAGATTCGTCAATTACATTATTTGATGGTAATTATTGACCTTTTTTTTTTTTTTTTTAATTAATTTTATTAATTTTTTAAAATAATTATTTTTTACATTCATAGATGAAATAGAAATCACATTACAACCACTTGTGACTGACACAGTTTGTCAGGAGGATGATGATGATGAGACACAAATAGAGGGACAAACATCAACACAAGTTGAAACACCACATGTAGAGGAATCAGAATGTGAGGAAGAGATTGAGGATGCAGAACAATGCCCGATAGATGAACCGGAGAGACCAAATGAGGTTGAAAGATTAACAGATATGGCATTGTCTTTCAGAAACGAACAAAATGAATTTTTTAAACAAATGATAGAATTGGAAAAACAAAGAAATAATATACTTCAAGAACAATTAACAGTGCAAAAGGAGTATTATCAGAAAAAGTTAGAGTTCTTGAATAGACGACATCCTGATTTCTAATTCTATTCTCCATATATACCTTCAAGTTACGGGTTCTAAAATATTTAACGCACTTATAGCCTTGGTTAATGTTTATTAGAGTTCACTGTTTTGATGTTAATTTTTGTTGTTTAATAAAGTTTTTTATATTAATAAATATTAATAAATAAAAAAAATTTATTCAAAGTAAATAACGAACCATTTTTTGGTTTCAAAATATTCATTTTTTATTCAAAAAGAGAAAAAGATATGTATAAATAACACAACACAACTTTGGTTATAAACTATATAAATTCTATTTTTAATTAAAAAAAAATGTATTTCTATATATATATATATATATATGTATATATATATATATATATATATATATATATATATATATATAGAGAGAGAGAGAGAGAGAGAGAGAGAGAGAGAGATAGATATATAAATAACACAACACAACTTTGGTATCAAACTATGTAATTTCTCTTATATAAAAATAAAATTATATATATATATATATATATATATGTATATATATATATATATATATATATATATATATATATATACACAATTCTATCAATTTTAATTATTAAATTAAACCAAGGTATTTGAATCCAATCATAAAATTTCCTGAAAAAAAGAAAAAAGATGTAATTAATTATATAGAACAAACAATATTAACATGTTAATACAATTTTATTAAGTAGACTTACATCTAAAAAATCGTTCAATAATTTCAAGACGATTTTCCACTCCAGCTCTTGTGGTATGTCTTGTGACAATTTCATGAGGAACATAAACATCTTCTGGAACATCCTCCAGACACACCTCATCTATATTTAGTTGGGAAATAGCAATATTGTGCATTATGCATGACACCAGAATTATGTCATTACATTTCTCTGGGGAATATTGTAGATCACCACCAGAACGGTCCAACACCCGAAATCTCATTTTCAGTACCCCGAATGTACGCTCAATAGCACTCCTTGTCGACCTGTGAGATTCGTTGAACTTGATTTCTGATCGTGTATGAGGTATTGGTACAGGTGTCAAGAGCCAAGGCCTACAGGGGTACCCGCTGTCACCTTCAAAAATATAAGACAATTACAAATTAGCGACATGTAACAACAGGTTTATGAGGTTAAAATATGACATTTTATAAATAAATATAAAAATTTTAATATTCACCTAATAGCCAACCGTGTGGCATCTCTCCACGTTCAAATGCTGCAAATAAAGCAGACTGCTTTAATATGTGATAATCGTGGCATGACCCTGGAAAACCTGATCTTACTGCCCAAAACCGAAGGTTAGAGTCACATACTGCTTGAACATTGAGAGAGTGGAAGTGTTTCCGATTTCGATATTGCTCCTCCCTTAAAGCTGGTGGTCTAATTGCAATATGTGTGCAATCAATTGCACCTAGGACATTTGGAATGCCGGCAACTTGATAAAAACCAGATTTTACTTGGTGCCATTCATGTACATTCCTTGGCACATATATAAATTTATTTAGATGCTTCAAAATCGCTTTTAACACAGTCCTCAAATGTCTACAAAAAGAAGGCTGACTCATGCCAACCACTGCACTGGACACAGCCTGAAAAGAGCCCGTGGCTAGGAAATGCAAAACTGCCAATAACTTGAGCATTCCAGGTATTGCCCTTGTTCTTCTAGTCTGTGGCTCTAGATCATTCTGTATTAGAACATATAGATTTTGTATGCTCTCCCTGTTTAGGCGAAATCTTTTTTTTATCTGATAATCAGATAATGCCTGTAGTCCACAACGAGGTAGAAAAACTCGTGGAACTCTTTGCCGTCTACGTATTGGCAAAATCTGTTCATTTCTTCGATTTTCATGGCCCCTTGCTAAAGAAATTGCAGACAAAATAAGGAAATAATCCATCTTCTTGCGCTGAAAATATGGAGTAAATTAGATGTTCTCCTATCTCTTCATGGAGAACATTAGTAGTCGTATTAGGAGGAGAACTTTAGGCTCTCCAATGGCGCAAAATAATGATAAATATCTATTTTGGAGAGAAATAGGTCGTATTCTTGAATATACACCCTGAAAAGGGCGTTTTAAAGCTTTAATTTGCGCAAATGTGCGCCTAGGCGAGGGACATTGAAGGGCGAGAATTTTGCAGTCGTATTTGCACATTTTTAGGAGTATTTCTTAATGATAAATAGGAGATATATTACGACGGCGTGAATTAAGGCGCAAATTAAGGAGAATATGTTTGATAAATCGAGCCCATAATAGCTTAAGCTGGTACAGACAGAGGGCAGGAGGACACCCTGTTCATTTGAAAAGACTATATGGAGATAATAATGAGACTTCAGGACAATACACATTTGAGCTCCAGAAGAAAAATGTTATGAGCATTCTGCACATCACAGATCCCCATGTGACTGACTCTGCATCCTATCTATGTGCAGTGGAGGCACAGTGTGATGTATAATATGCAGCCCAGTGCACAAACTCATGCAAATTACATTTCTAGAGTCAGCCCGGAAACTAACTGTTTAGTGGTTATAAGACATAAAATGATGGATTCCAGTTAATGTAAACCCTAATTGTACTACAACATTACAACATACTACTACCATGTGTCTGCCAGTGTCAGAAACATATGCTAAGTATGATCATTTTGTAGTAAAGGTGGCAAAAATCTGTTTTTAAAATTCTACTATGATATTGAGGCAATCATAAACAATGTGTTTGGTATTTAAATGATGAACCTATAAATACATTGCTAAAACAGATTAAGTTATTAGTGAAATCATGGTAAAAAAATGATCAAATTGAGCTGTAGCTTTGATTATTTTATTGAGTTCTTGGACATTGCTGGTACCATCATGCAGACATTAAAATACAAATGGCATGATCAAAGTGTGATCAAAATGTAAGTCACTTTTACTGTTTAAATGTTCTAAAAATAAATTTAAAAAGAGAGAGGACTCCATCCAAAGTAACCTGTAGAAGGGACTTTTACAGCCGAGTATCAGCTAATCTATGAACAAATTCTATAGCAAACTAAGCTGTATAACAAGAAGCATTGTTTATTAAAGAAGAACAAAGACTGAGTAAATATGTATCTTGTAGTAGTACGTGAAGGCAGAGCTGTGTGTCTGTTCCCAGCTGTCACTCAGCACTGAGTGCAGCTAACGCTCTCTCTGTAGGTTGTGTATAAAATTGTTATACACACACCGCTGTTATATGTATGTGTGTGTGTGTGTTTCTTTATTAATACAATCTAATCTTAAGCTAACTTTCATTCTAAACTAATAACACAAAATCAATTACTTCTTCTTACCAATGCTAAACATGCTGTGTCCCATGTACTATGGTGGATGGAGAAGGCTCTAAACTTGGGAACATGTCTGCCCAGCTTTGCGGTGATTGGTCAGCAGACACTGTACTTCCGCTGCCCATATATATTATTGCAAATGGACTTCCTTGTGCAAGGCTGCCCCCTGCTCTTGCATGATTGGCTTTTCAATCACCCCAAACAAATGTGTTCAATGTGAGGTGCCAGAAAGTATGAAGCAGTGGTCACATAATTAAGCCTGAGGAAACAGTCAATATCACAGCTGAGAAACGCATCACTGCTTTTAATATTTTTTTTGTTTTAACTCATATAACAAACAGCATTACTTGCTATACATTATTTTATAAAATATTGTCTTTACTTATGAGTTCCTTCCTCTGCCTGCTTCAATGAGAATGAAAGTCTCCTGCTCCAGCACTGATGTGGAGTGCAGTAAGCTGGGAGACTAAGTGGTCCCAGTCTGCTTATACACCACCTGGAGGTGCTCAACACATTCTAGTGTTATTGTTTTGTTACATCTATATTTTTTTGTGACTGTACTTTTCACAGAGGAAAACTTTAATATGAATATATCAGTCTGATCCCGCTGAGTAAGGTCAGTCCAGCCCCCGAATTCCAGGCAATTCTCCTCTGAACAAAGAACATAACAACCCTAGATAATCATGTCAGCTTTCTGTGGGTCTTTTTAGTGCTAGATAAGACTTCCTGTAGAGACCACAGCCTTCTTGTAGGGCTGGGGAAGGAAGTAATGGACACTGTCCAAATTAACAAAAAATGTAAATAAAAATGTAAACCCAATTTATATAGATAAATCATGTGTATTGCAATGATTTAAATTAAGCATATGTCACTGCTAAGTGCTTTTTTATTACAGCAATGAAACAGACTGTTTAATGTCCCTTTAAACAGCTCTTGCTTTTGTGTAAAATTAAGGCCAAAAAACAAATTCTACAATCTGCAGTTGCTGCAAATCAAATAGCTGGTTAAGGCAATTTGTAAAATTGTGATAACCTAGATTACTGATTTAGCTTTTTGGCTTTTCTAGGAAGCATGGGATAAAGAACATTTTTTTTTTCTCACAAAACCAAGAGATGGTTAATGCTCCTTTTAATTGAAATATTTTTTATTGATTTTCAAGAAAAACAAAGTAAAATACAAGTCATAAACATTGTGTAGAGGTAGGTTTACAATATACACATATCTCGTTCCTACATGCCTATTACAGTAGGCCAATGAGGTGAGAAATGAACACATATCAGTTGTCTCATCCTGTATAGCGACTTGCAATTACATTTACATACATTATAAACTTACAGATTTAACTCCCCTTCCCCCCCCCCCCCACCAGATGTTTCCAAACTTTCTCTATGTTTTACCAGTTTATAATAGAGTCTAATATCGTATCCTTACTGAATATATTACGTGTGTCTGGGCAATTTAAGTCAGGCCCTAGTGGATGTCTCTACCCTCCTCCCCACTGTCTCACTGTCCTGATCTCTCTGTCTCTCGTCTCTCCCCTGGTTAGCGTGTGGTCTCGTGTGACCCTTCAAAATCCAATAAAACCATATTTTCTGAAACTGAACAGTATTTCCTTGAGCCCATGCTGCCAATTCTAACATTATGTAAGTGTTGTTTATTTTATCTCGGACTTCTGCCCACCCTGGTGCTCCTATCTTCCAGTGTCTGGCTATACATATACGTACACAGGTGCACAGTATCCTAACGAAAGTGTTGATTGCTGAGTTGAACGGCCTAACCCTGTCATGTAGAAGTGCCTGAGTTATTGTTAGATCAATCTCTTCATCCAGTGTGTCACTAAGTAATCTCGAAAGTGCCTGCCACACCGGCTGTACTTTTGGGCAGTCCCACCACATGTGCCTATACGTCCCTCTCTCCCCACATCCTCTATAACATGTTGCGTTATTCAAGGAGGAGGTATGAGCTGTCCTTTCCGGCGTAAGGTACCATCTGAAGGCCACCTTCAAACAGTTCTCCTTCATATCAGCACTTAGTATGCTCTTCCCTATTTCTGAGAAAGTCTGTTCCCATATAGCCTTTTCTCTTACTTCTCCTGTATCCTTCTCCCATCGCTCCATGAGAGGAGACTTATGTGTGGTCGTCTTCCCCTGCAATGCTAAGTATATCTGAGAGATCCCATGTTTCCCTCTGGTTTGTGTGGTGCATAACCTTTCTAGTAGGGTCAAGGGTTGACTTATTCTGCTGGTTAAATATTTAGAGATAGCTGATGAGATCTGTAGGTAAAGAAACCAATTTAATGTGTATGGATAGATTTTGTCTCTAACCTGATTAAAGGTAAGTATCGCCGCTTTATCTAGAAAGTCTGCCACTCTATACAAACCCTTGTTATCCCATTTCCCTACTAGTTTTCTAAGTTCCGAAGGCAACAAGAACTTCACAGGTAGTAATAGTGAGTAGGGAGTGAGTAGCCCCTTTTTTTTTGTAACCGTATGCCAGTTGTGTAAAGTATCTTGTGTTACATGTGATATAAATGAGGACCGTTTTGTATTTCCTGAGGGATCCCACAAGATATCCGCCGGATTCTCTCTACCTGCAATATCTGCCTCTATTTTTGGCCAGATCACTCCCTGAAAATTTTTCTCCATTATAACTGTTTGTGCTAGCCTGGATGCTTGGTAGTAGTCTACCATATTTGGGACACCGATCCCCCCCATCTGTCTGTGTTGTTGTAAAGTCTGCGATGCTATTCTCGCCCTCCTATCCCCCCTCAAAAATCGTAGCAGGTCGGATTGCAGGGTTTTTAAGTCTGTCAGGGGAACCCCTATCGGCAGGGCTCTAAAAAGGTATAGGATCCTAGGAAGAACGTTCATTTTAATAGCCGATAGGCGTCCATACCATGAGAATCTACCTCTCTTCCAGTTGTTTAAGTCCTTCCTAATGGCTTTATAGATGGGTAAATAATTTAATCTATATAGTTCTGAAAAAGTGTTGGTAATCTTAATTCCCAAGTAAGTGATATGAGATTTAGCCCACGTAAGATCAAAATTTAGTTCAATCGTCTTTTTAGTATAGGGTGGGAGACAGATCGATAGGGCCTCGCTTTTGTCCAAATTGACCTTAAAGCCCGAGATCCCCGAAAATTTCTCTAGAATGTCGTATAGGTTGGGTAAAGAGATCAGAGGTCTGGTCAGTGTCAAGAGCACATCGTCCGCAAAGAGTGTCAATTTATATTCTTCATTAGCTATTTGCACTCCCGACACATCCTTCGATTGTCTGAGTAGTGCTGCCAGTGGCTCGATGCTAATGGCAAATAGCAGCGGCGAGAGCGGGCACCCCTGACGGGTCCCACCTAAAATATCTATGGGCCTCGACAGGTATCCCGCCGCTCCCACCACCGCCGTCGGTCTTGAATATATAGCTGTCAGCGCCTTTATAAAAGCTCCCTTAAAGCCCATTTTGTCTAATACTTTAAACATATAGGTCCAGTCTACCCTATCGAACGCTTTTTCTGCGTCGAGTGATAGAAGTAGTGATGGTGTCTTGGTGTGTGTTAAATAATCTACCAAAGTCAAGATTCTCCTTACATTGTCTGGGGCCTCCCTATCCATAATAAATCCTACCTGATCTTTGTGGATCAGTGATGGCAGTATCAATTTAAGTCTGTTGGCTATTATTTTTGTAAAAATTTTAAGATCCGTATTGATCAGTGAAATTGGCCTATAATTTTGACAGTGCTTTGGGTTTTTCCCTCCTTTAGGTATCACCACTATTTTAGCTTGTAACATATCCTGAGGCAATTCCCTTCCCGCCAAAATACTGTTGCAGAAAATTAATAAGTGGGGCATCAATTCTTTCGTAAATAACTTATAATATTCCCCTGTCAGTCCGTCTGGGCCCGGTGCCTTCCCCGACTTTAAGTCTTTAATAACTGTTAATATTTCCTTGGGTGAAATGTCTGCGTTTAATGCTGTAAGGTCTGAGTCCTGTATTATTGGTAAGTCGATTTGACCTAATAGTTCCCCTGTCCGTCTAGTAAGGTCTCCCGGGGCCACCTTTTTCCCATCATAGAGATGCTCATAAAACTGAGAAAAAGTCTCAGTTATTTCCTGTGGGTTTGAGGTCAAAGCCCCCCCCTGTCTGTGAATGGAGGGGATTGCGAACAGTTTTGTTCTCTCTCTCAATTTGTATGCCAAATATTTATCCGGCTTATTCGCGTATACATAGTAATGTGCTTTCAGCCTCAAAGCCGCACGAACAGAGTTTTCATTCAAAATAGTGGATAGTTCCACACGTTTGGATTGGAGGGACCTATAGACCCTCTGTGACATAGTACGTTTATGTTCCTGCTCTAGTGTCTCAACCTCCCTCTGAAGTGTGTTCGTTCTTTGTGTAGCTTGTTTTAACACCATGGCCTTTTCTTTAATAAGCAGACCTCTCAAAACTGGTTTGTGTGCTGCCCAAGGTATCAACGGGTTAACTGTTGTCCCCTCGTTTAATTGCCAGTATTCTTTCATTGCTTTTGTTATCCTATCGTATATTTCTGGTTTCCTAAGTAATGTTGGGTTATATGTCCAAGATCTTGGCCTTAAGAAATTTAGTATGCCCGCTATTTCTAGTACTACTAATGAGTGATCTGACCAAACGCATGTTTGTGTGTAAGATGTAACTAAATTAGTTGTCAGTATTTGACTCACAAAAATATAATCTAGGGTTGAGTATGAGTTGTGTGCCGGTGAAAAGTAAGTATAGTCATGTTTGGAGTTACCAACCGCTTCCCATGAATCTATAAGATTGTGTGCTCCTAGGGAATCCCTGATTGACCTAACTATCGCATTATGGCGATGTTGTTTGCTTGATTGACCCCTGGTCCCTTCCCCCGAAAATGAGGACATGGTAACATTAAAATCCCCCGCTAGAATTACCCTATCTTGTGACCACTGAGTAAGATGCTGTGAAATGATGTCAAAGAAGGAATTCTGCGTCTCATTGGGTGCGTATACATTACAGAGGGTGACTTTGGTATTTTGTATTGTACCTCTAACTATCACAAACCTACCTTCCTTATCACTTAGTACATTATCCAATATAAAATCTAGAGATTTGTGTATTAGTATTGTCACCCCTCTTTTTTTTGTATCTGTCGTTGAGTGATAGTTATGGGGAAACTGTTGCGTCCAGTACTTTGGGATTGTCTGGGATATAAAGTGCGTTTCTTGGAGAAATATAATGTTAGCGTTTAATTTCAGATAGTGTGTCATAGCCGTCCTCCTTTTAGTGTCTGAATTTAATCCCCTAACGTTATGGGAAATTAGTTTTATATTATGTGTCATCTTTGATCTCCACTATCCCCCCTTCTCCTCGTTCTTTCCCATTCCATCTCAGGAAGCCTGAATATTCCCCATAGAACCCTCCTATCAACATGTATCCATGGTACCTGACTCTCTCTAGATCTCCGTGCCCCTCTCAGCCCCTCACCTCTATTACTGGTAGTAAACATCTGGTTTAAAAAAACAAAATTTAAATAACAAGCAAAGTGTAACATAAAAACATAAACTTTAGAAAAACCTGCTATGTTCCAACTCATGGGATATCAAAGTGCAGTTAGTCACGTCATTCGAATATTATGGCATATCTTTTATCTTGAACTCAAGTGAGACATAGTAGATAAGAAAAAAATGAGAAAAAAGAAAAAGAGAGAGAGAAGAAAACAAAAGGCATCATAGTTGTCAACATTTCTAGTTAGGAAGATATGTTAAGCCTAAAAATACTTTATAACAAGAAAACTTTGTGAGAAAGCACAATACTAGGTGGTATAACATTTGCATAACATTTATATACTTATCTGACCCCTGTTTTAAGTTGCTACAGGTCAAAAGAGTTCAGCACTAAACTTTTAATTTTGTCCGTAGTGCTTTCACAAAAAGGGAACATTTTTCCCTTATTCAAGGATATCTTCTAATGTCTTGATCATGTTCATGTCTTGCGCTTCTTTTCGGGTATCTTGGACCATTGTTTCTGACGGTATCTACCCTCCATATTGGTTTGAGCTGTGGTATCATCTTGTTGTAGCATAGGTGGGAGATCCATCTTCATCCTACGGCAAGTTTCTGGAATCTCCTGAGGGCCTTTTATAGAAAATGTCTTGTTTTCCCACGTTATGTGGAGAGCGAAAGGGAAGCCCCATCGGTAAGGAATTTGATTTTTCCTCAGCATGGAAGTGAATGGTCGTAATGAGCTTCTTCTTTGCAAAGTCCTCAGGCAGAGATCCTGATAAAACTGTATAATAGTCCCTTGGTACTTAAATGTGGGATTCTTCCTCGCTGCAGCAAGAATCTCCTCTTTCTCTTGAAAGCGCAGCATCTTAATGATCACATCTCTGGGAGGGTCTTCCCCTTTAGGTTTAGGCCTCAGGGCCCTGTGTGCCCTTTCCATTTGAAACCTGTCTTCTCCCTTTGTGCCAGTAATACCCAGAAAAAGGTTAAGCAGATATGAATTTAACTCGCCTGGGCCTACTGACTCTGGGACTCCTTTCAGTCGTAGATTGGATCTGCGACTACGATTCTCCAAGTCTTCTAGTTTATCATAGACATCCTCCAATTCTGATTGTTGGGAGGTGACTTTTTCTTTTACTTCATTTAGATCTTCAACCATTGTATCTCCACTCTCCTCCAGAGAATTCACTCTTGTGCCCAGATCTACAATCTCTTGTTTAAGGTCTTTTATGCTATTGGTCACAGAGTTTTGTAAAGTCTCCATTTTTTCAAGCATTTTTTCAAAGTTTGCATTAATGTCCTGTTTGGAAACTAAGTGATCTAGATCTGCTCTTGTAATTGGCCTTAGGTCTTCCGTTGTACCTCTAGATCCTTCATCCCCCTCTCTCTCCTCATCTGATTGTTGCAATTGTGGGTCTGAGGATTTATCTCCTCTGATAGATTTGAAAAATAAGGTAGTTGAGGGTTGCTTGTTTAGTGAAGATGCTTTAGAGTTTTTTTTGGCCGCCGCCATCTTTTTCTGTCTATGTTGCAATGACCGGTGGAACTCCCAATTTCACAGCGCCTACAGGGCCAGATCAACTAAATATATCTATAGTGCCCCAATCTTTGTTTTTAGTGAGATGTGATCTAATTTCCTCTAGGCACTTTTCAGCAAATGTTAAACACCCCAAGACTAAGGTATCTTTAAAGTCTCATCATGTATGTGAAAGGCCTTGACTGCAGATCAAGAGAGCATAATAAACTTTGAACATGTTGGTTATAACTTATGTGTATATGAGACATTTTCCCAAGGTATCTTCATTTATTTTCAGTAGGCATATTGTTTGTGGAGCTGTTTCTGCGTGTCTTTATAATAACAGCAGCTTCTCCCAGTTAACTCATTCTTTTAACTTTTAAGTGCTGCAGCTTTCCCTGTTGGTCACAGCAAAAACATTTTTGTACTTCTCCTTCAGGTCATTAAGGTTATGAGTAACCCTGTTGCTTAAATGTAATTTTTGAATGAATAGAGAGTAAAGTGTGGTGTCTTTGACACTGAAAAAGTTAGTTTCCTTGCCTCTATGGGGCCTGTGTTGTAGCTGCGCCCTCTATCCAATAACGGGCCTCTGAGTATATACTTCTTCCCACTTTATAAGTCCCTTCTCTTCAGTCACATCTTTATCCTATGAACATTCTCTCCCTCTCCACATTATTGTTTGCCCAGCATTAGTACCTTTTTTATTAATTAACCTTGTTCCGGTCGTCTCTGCGTGTCTCCAGTTCCGTAGCTTAGGAGCTGTAAAAGTCGATCACTCCTTTTACCTCTATCTCCTCCTGTTATTCCTTGGCTTCCCCTCCGGGTGATAATTAGCTTGCTATTGCATCCCAAGGCAGCCGGTCGGGTAAGCGCTCTCCTGGGGGTTGAAAGTAACTCCACGTGTATAGGAAAGATGGCGTCTGATGCGCCAGTGTGCAGGGTCTTGTCACATAAATCCTCTTATTAGTAGCGCCTTTCCCCTCTCGAGTCTCCTCAACCCTCCGATGGGTGTCCTTATAGTACTGATATCTATTGGTACTTAAGTTTTAGCCTCTTTCATCAATTTTATGCCATTTTAGCAGCAAGTCTGCACGGAGCTTCTCCACTAAGCTGCCATTCCTCTGCTCGCCTAGGCTCCGCCCTCTTAATGCTCCTTTTAAAGGGACACTGCAATTTAAAATGTGATTCCCCTTAATGTGTTCCAAATTACCTGTTATACCTACTGCAGAGAATAAAATGTATAGGAAATGATTCCTTCATTTGTATTTATATATTTGAAATAGCTGTCTTTGCTCATTTAAAACCATCACTTGTTCTCAAGGACATGACAAAAAATGGGCTGAGCCTGCAGGTAAAACAGAAGCAATGTTTTCATGTCTAAATATAGATATTGAAATCTCATAAGTCTCATGTTGTACCAGGAAGAGCACTAAGGTAACTATTAGTACTGAATAAAGGGAGGACACAGGAAATGTATGAAATAGATCCCTTTTATTGAAACTTATGCTAAAAAAAGCAATGATTATATATTAGGCAATTTCTAGCTTCGATTGTTAATGGCTTGTTAGTTGCGAAAGATGGCCTACACTGGCAGGGAAGAAGATAATAGTCATCACACACAGGAGGAACTCGATCTTATCAGGTGACAAACACATTGTAGAAGATGTTCAGCCAAGTGTCAGCTCAACAGGAACAGACCAGGTCAATACTGGATACCCAAAAATAACACTGACCCAAACTTTCAGTCTGCATCTTTCTCTGCTTGCATGGTGTCAGAGAAACAGTCGTGGTTAGCCTGCAGCTCTTTGCCCCTACTTCACAGAATCACAGAACTTACTTTTTATTACAACACTGTAAACAAAATATTAACAAGCAGAGAAGGCGCTACATTCCTACCAGTTCTATAAAAACATTATATTAATTATTCATAATAAAGTTAATTTCTCATAGCGCTATGCAATACTGAAAGCCTATATTGTTTATGTGGTGCATGGAGAAGGAACATAATCAAAGCCTTATTCCCAAGACTTTAGCTGGTCTGCAATTATATGTGTTCTCTAAAAGCAACATTTTAATATGAAGTGATATGAACACATTAACGCTCCTACTCAAGGGCTAACTCAGCTATAAGAAAGTTTTTATGCACATTGGGTAGTGCTCGGATTACAAGTTGAAACTAAAGAGACTTCAATCTCACGTGCTAAATAGATGTGTGCAAAATTCCGAATTTAGAATATTGTTCGCACTATAACGTTTTCCCCCATGGAAGTCAATGGAGCAAAACAAAACATCCTACAATATTGTGTGCACAATAACCTATTCCCTCAATGTAGCAAAATGTAGCAAAAAAAAAGTTGCAGAAAAAAAGAAAACACCCTACTAGCATGCAAACCCGATCGCATATTCTCAAGTGCACTAACCCAACATGAAAATATGAATATTTCACATTCCAATCTTCTTCACATAGAAGAATGTGTTCTATACTTCTACATATATCTGATGGTATAGGAATAGATATATACAAAAATGTATATATATATATATATATATATATATATATATATATACTGTATATATATATATATATATATATATATATATATATATATATATGTATATATATATTGTGGCAAGGGTAGTAGCACTCCTGCTTCTTATGGCTTTATATAGCCTTTCATGCCCTGGGTGCACTTCAAGTAAGTGTATAGTCCGTGGAGAAAGGAAGTCACTCACAGGGTCTTGTTCAGCATAAATAAAAAATTATTTATTTTAACGTTTCAGGAATTACTCCGTTTTCAAAAAATAAGCATTACAATTTAATACAAAACTCACCCCCTAATACCCTGCACGGCAAACATTTTCAGCGCTCACTCCGCCTCCTGGAAGCTTACCCAACGTCACATGATGCTTACGTCACGCGGGTCGTCATGGCAACCAGACGCTCAGACACGAGCGTCGAGTGCACTAAATAAAACCAAAAGCAAAACATGCTGACAGGAGCTGTAGTGTGAGCTAGATTGTTTATGTTCCAAAGCTGGTCAATCATAGGGCTGCGTGTTAAAGCGACTTACAGAGGGGAACCGTCACAAATGTCTAAGTGGACATATTGGGGAATACATGTTATAGACTGTGACATACATTTCTTAGTAAAAGAGTACACTAAGCACCTACTGTATAAATGACCCTTGGCTCCGATAGATTGACCCCTAGTGGTCAAAGGGCAAGTGAGAGAAAAATCAGAAATATATCAGAGCGCCAACTAGGGGAGGCTGGGTCTAAATGAAACTATGTATAAAGCTCCACAAATAGTATTTAAAAATAACAGTTTATTCAGGTTACAACAAACTTAAATACTAGATACAGTATAAAAACTAGATACAGTTTAAAAACTCATCAACAGCAGTTGATGTGCGTGATTTGCTGGGCCTACATGCACCGGAACCTCATGCAAAATACAGACGCGACTTACATCTACAGCGGCAGTTGAAGGAAAGGTAATTTGAGTGTATGGGACACTACCTAGAACAAGAGCTGTCGGCTAGCAAACATAACACGGGTCCGAGCACAAAGACCGCAATTGTTTTGAGACACTTACAAGTTTAAAACACTGCGTAGCAGAGGGCCACTATTGAGAGAGAGTACATCTTAGATACACGTGGATGTGTGAGACATGGATGATCAAGATCAGTAACGGAGAAACTTGTTTGTGCAGACCTGCAATATTTGAGAAATGTCTATATGTCAGAGAGGCATTATATGAAGCAACACTTAAGGGAAAATGCTATGCTCAAGACTAGTATGACCGAGTTCAAAGGGCTTTATCCATCCCCATAATATGCTTATGACTGAAGGGAACATCTATCTGTGACTCCACATATATGCATGTAAACTGCATGCGGCAATCCATACAGCACAAGGGGTAAAGTTTTCAACTTGTTTTATATTCCATTGAAGATAAGGCCTACTTCACAGCCTGACGTTTAAAAGGGAACTTACACATATCTATCATTTGTTTACTGCGCAACGCAGCAATACCCAGGTACTAGGCCTAATCCACAAGAAATACACGGTGGGCAGTGATATATATTGCAGCTCCTAAGCCACAATAAGTAACATAGCTCTGTGAACGCCTGATCAGAATACCTTTGCTGGGCACAAACCTTACTGTACAACCCATTAATGTGCTGAGTCTTCACTTGATTTTAACCTGTGCAAAGGGCATCTTTAAAACACAGACTTGGGCATTGAACAAGGCAAACATGTCTCCTAAAAAAATCAACAAAAAAGGGTCTGTACCGAAACAAAGCAGTCAGACTACTCCCTCAGTTAACAACTTTTTCAAATCGGTAGAGGTCAAATCTACAAGCTTAAATCCCAATGAAGATCAAGACTCTGCTGCAGCATATTCATCTTCAGAATCGGATTCTGAAACTATGACAGACACCATCACAGTGCCTAAAGCTTTATTTGCATCACTTCCCTCAAAAAAAGATTTCTCAGCTTTAGCTCTGCAAGTTAAACAATGCATTAAAGAGGAAATCAACGACCTAAAGAAAGAAATGTCTGAAATAGGGCATAGAGTGGAAGCAGTGGAAACTACACTGGATACTCATAATATGGCAATATCTGACCTACATACCACTATCCACAAACAAAATGAAGTCATACTGGTCCTGGGAGAAAAAATTGACGATGCCGAAAATAGAAGCAGAAGGCATAATATCAGAATCAGAGGTGTCCCTGAATCCATACCGCCATCGGGCCTGGAGCAATATCTACAAGATCTCTTTAACTTTTTGAAACAAACAGAGTCCCCAGTAAAGATTGAGATAGACAGAGCCCATAGGGCACTCCGCCCTAAACCACTAGACACACAACCACCTAGAGACATAATTGTACGATTAACAAACTACCAGGTCAAAGAAGAACTTATGAAGCTGGCTCGTGAAAAACAACCTATCAAGTACGAAAATGCTGATCTTCAATTTTACACAGACTTGTCGCAGAGGACCCTTTTCAAGAGAAAAGAACTTAAACCTTTTACTATGCTTCTCAGGAAACAAAATATCCCATACAGGTGGGGGTTTCCCTTTCAGTTAATTATCCCCTGGCAAGGAAAGAGATTCATATGCACTACACCAGGAGACATCAAACAGATCTGCAAGGCCCTAGATGTTATACCTCCCGTGATAGAGGAGGGAGAAGATGCACAAAACCAACACAAACCGGGTCTTAGTACTAACCCACTACCTCAGAGGCGGGAATGGCAGCAGGTACAACAGAGAAGAACACGCAGGCTGAACGCAGGCAATCAAAATAACCTGCAGGAGAACGGAGGTCCCTGAGCCGGATAAGCTGTATCCTTTTAAATATGTTTGATGGCACAATAATATTGCCATACTATCTTGCATGTTTTTCTTTCCTAGGAAATAACTGTGAAAGACTTCCTTGTGATAACGGACAATTTTTGTTGCATAGGCAGTCCTGGTAATGCTAAAAATAGGAGTTTGAAAGACTAGAGACTTTTACTTGCTAGCAATATGTTATGCTAATGGCTATGTTTCACAGGTCCAATGTTAATCCTTTATCTTCTTTTCAGAGGCCGTTAGGCTGGTTCAAATCAGTTTAGTATTTAATTCAGAATTGTTTACTGTATTACTATTGTTTTCCCCTCTCCCTGTTACAATGGGACAACTGTACTACTTTTACTCTCAGCCAGTTGGGAGATATACTCTCCTATAGTTAAGATAATGTATTGTACCCTTTCGGCTAAGAAAGGGGTAAAATATTTTGTCACTTACTTTTTTATAATTTTTTCTCTTTTTTTTAAGGTTACTACTATGTTACATATGCATAAACAGCTGTGCTCGGAGTGTTTCAGAGGGAGGTATGTGATGGCATTATCCAAGCACTGGGTCATATAGTACAAAAATAGGTACAATGAATAGAAACACTTCACAGGCTTTTACAATTATATCTCAAAATACAAAAGGGCTAAATTGTCCGAATAAGCGTAGGATGGCACTGTTGGATCTCCATAAGAAAGGGGGCCAGATCCTTATGCTACAGGAGACACACTTTAAAACAAAACACATACCCAAGTTCTTTTCATCTAACTATCCACAGCACTTTCACAGTTCGCACCCAGCCAAGAAAATTAATGGTGTCAGTATACTAATCCACAAGTCACTTGCCTTTAGTAAAATACATGTAGAACAGGACAAAGAGGGCAGGTACCTATGTGTTACGGGCCTTCTTTTTGGCAAACCCATTACACTGGTGAACTTATATGCACCCAATAGACGTCAGAGCAAATTTATTAATGCAACTACTAACTCTATCTTAGCTCAGACCAAAGGTTCCTTGATCATAGCAGGCGACCTTAATGTTCCTTTAGACCCCCAGATTGATTGCTCCAACCCCAAAACCAGACAAAAAATTCCAAACATGCAAAACATCTGGAAAAATCTTAAATTGCTTGCGGTACACGACACATGGAGATATTCCAATCCCCAAAAAAAAGACTTCACATTTTTCTCGATCCCCAATAGTTGCTATTCTAGATTAGATTACATTTTTGTGGATCACTTAACTCTTTCATACCTGAAAACAGCTGAAATCAGACACACCACCTGGTCAGACCACTCGCTGGCATCATGTGAGATAGCGTGGCCCTCAGCTCCGCTGAGACAGTACCAATGGAGACTAGATGAATCACTCCTCAAGGGGAAACAGCAAGTAAAGAGACTAGCCAAACATATTAAATCATATTTCACAACTAACAACACCCCAGATGTACATTTTACAACAATATGGGAGGCACACAAAAGTACAATCAGAGGCGAACTCATTAAACTTAAAGCATATATAACAAGAAAGAGGAGAGAAGAATGTACCACCTTAGCTAAAGAAATTGCTGATTTAGACTATCTACACAAGCAATCCCCTGACAACAATCTTGTTTTGGATAACCTCAATTCAAAGCGTGCACAACTAAACAACTTACTCCAGATAGATGCTCAAAGACAACTATTGTCCTTCCAACAGACATTCTATAGGGAGGGCAACAAAGCAGGGAAATGGCTAGCAAGAGCTTTAAAACATAGACAACAAAAAACATACATTCACTCAATTAAAAATGAGTCAGGGAAACGACTAGAAGACACCCATAAAATAGCTGAAGTATTTAAATCTTTTTATCATAAACTTTATAACTTATTCCCGGATAGAGAAGACACAGCTCATAGTCGCGCATGCTACCAATACCTTTCTAGTATACAAATACCACAATTAAGTAGCGAGCAAAGAGAGTCCCTGAACCAACCCTTTACCATTAAAGAAGTATTAGATGCTATACGTACCCTAAAATCTAACAAAGCGCCGGGCCCAGATGGTTTCTCAGGCTTGTACTATAAAACCTTTTCAAAATATCTTGCCCCACATTTAACCTCCTTATTTAATCACATAGCGGAAGACTATAGATTTCCCGATACCATGTTACAAGCACATATCTCAGTATTAGAAAAACCGGGCAGGGTGCCTGATGTCCCCGCCAACTTTAGACCAATATCCCTACTTAATACAGACTTGAAACTATATGCAAAAATTTTGGCCTCCCGCATAAATAAATTTCTCCCAGAACTAATTCATCAGGACCAGGCAGGTTTCGTACCCAATAGAGAAGCGAAAGATAACACCGTGAAAGTACTTAATCTTATAGACCTTGTTTCCATGACTAACACCCCAGCCCTCTTTTTATCCACTGACGCCGAAAAGGCATTTGACAGACTCGACTGGACTTATTTACAAGCGACTCTTAGTAGATTTAATTTCCCCGACCAGTTTATCCAAAAAATTATGGCCCTATATTCTAACCCAACAGCACAGGTGAGAGTGAATGGGACGCTCTCTGAGCCCTTTGAAATCAGAAATGGGTCGAGACAGGGTTGTCCTCTATCCCCATTATTATTTATTTTATCACTTGAACCACTCGCAATTAGAATCAGAGAGAACCCGCACGTTACAGGAATTACAGCAGGAACTAGACAGCATAAAATGGCAATCTACGCAGACGACCTCCTACTGACAATAACTGACCCACTTAGATCTATCACACATGCAATGACTGAGCTCTCCTCTTTCGGCAGGGTATCTAATTTTCTAGTTAACATGACAAAGTCAGAATTTTTACCGATCGGGATTCCCCAACATACGCTAGAGGACATCAGAGCACTCTGCCCATTAAAGTACAAACCAACCGTCTTAAATATCTGGGAGTCTTCTTGACTCCAAACAGTCAATCAACACGCAAACACACCTATGGGGAACTAATTAATGAGTTTCAGTCCCTGACCTCCTCCTGGCTTCTAAAAAATATTACGTGGCTGGGTAGAATCCAAGCAGCTAAGATGGTACTACTACCTAAAGCTTTATATATCTTACAGACCGTACCGGTCCAGCACATATCCAGGGAAGTAGATATCTTGCAAAAAATACTGAATGACTATATATGGAGACGCAGACCACCGCGTATTAATAAAAGCATGATTTATAAAGTTCCTGAGCAAGGAGGCCTGGGAGTCCCACACCTTAACTCATATAAACTTGCGATCTCTCTTCAGCGTGTCCTGGAGTGGTGCAACCATGAGGGAGATAAATCTAAGGGGTGGGTACAAATAGAAAAAAAACATGGCAGACACAACTCACTTAGGAAACAAATGCTGGAATATCCAGGCACTAGGAAATCCTTCTATCTCCCAGTCCTCCAAGTCTAACGAGACCTGGAGAGACTGGCTACATGTCCTCAAAACATATCCAAAAATCTCTTCAAAATATTCCCCACTTACAAGCTTGATACTTAATCCAGAGTTTCCCCCGGGACTTGCACAAGAGAAGAGCACAGGTGCCACCCAAATCTCCCCAATACAGATCCACACCTTATTAGAAAACAACAAGGTAAAATCCAAGCAACAAATAGACTCACTACAAATTCCCTTTTTCGCCTCCTGGTTTAATTACCATCAGGCGAGACATTTTCTACTCACACATAAAAGTAAAGCAGACTTTATGCGACCTTTGACAAAATTTGAGCAAGCATCCTTGAGTGACTTAAAAGGTCCCAGATCGGTTTCTACACTATACAAACTGGTTTTGGAGAATAGATTCTCGAACCTGCCTTCATACACTGCAGGGTGGGATAAAGAGCTTGAAACGACTACACTCACTAAAGACTGGCAGTTAAGATTTGAGAATTTATCGCATTCAGCTCACTCGGCAAGAGCGAAAGAGACAAACATTAAAGTCTGTATGCGATGGTACATGACCCCAGCCAAAATTAAGCGTATTTTTAAAGGGAGTTCAGGCCACTGCTGGAGGGGTTGCGACCTACCAGGACATATGACACATATTTGGTTGGATTGTGAACCTATTAGAAATTTTTGGTCAGCAATTTTCCAAGAAATTAATGCAGTTTTACACACGCAAATTAACCCGAGCATAGAATTAGCACTTCTCCACAATGATCCTCCCATAACATGCAAAATACGCAAACAACTGTTTCATATTATGCTAAACACGGCAAAACAAATGATACCCAGATGCTGGAAAACAACCAAAATCCCTACTGTTAGTGAATGGGTGAAATTAGTTAACTCAGATATGGTATTAGAAAGATTTCATTATCTCCAAATAGGAGGTTTGACCTTTTTTGAAGACATGCTACTCCTATGGGAGTCATATAAATATAAGCCCAAGTAGGATTGACATAAATGATCATAGTCACATATGCTATTTAATAGCTTCTCATAGAAGGATCACATTACTTCCCAACAAGCGCTAACTTAGATGTAATGTAGCAATATCTCTGACACCCGAGCAACACCATCTTTAATATTGTAACCTACCATGTTGATGTTTTTATTTTTGTTCTGTTTTCTTGTTTTTGTTCTTTTTTCTGTTTTTTCTTTTCTTTTGCTACAAATGAAGTTTAGTATTGATGCGTAGTGGTTTTGTTAAATTGAGGTTTAATCATATGCACTCAGATTGTTGTAATACTCTTCTGTAACAGTCCTGTATTCAAGAGCATAAGCAAACAAAGATAAGCGAACTAATGGAGTTATATTTCTTCGGTTTGCCAAAGACATTAGCCCGGATGAATAGACTAAAACTCACATGGACTGGCTACTTGAATTTTGATGCATAGGAGGTTTACCTTATACCTCTCTAGCCTAAGTACTGTACAATTGCAACTTGCTAATCTTTATTGTTGGAATAATGCCTTTGTTATATTTCATGCATATAACTTAATAAAAAATAAATATATTTAAAAAAATATATATATATAGTTACTAGTGTGTGGTGACTAGTGTATGTTTTAACTGCAAAGAATAAAGTGGCAAAAATACAGCAATACAAAATTGTGTGATGGGGTGTAAATTATGGCCAATACAAAAACAATGCAGCAGTACAAATATTATGCCTCAAAGCGTGCAAGTGAATTCTCTGTGAACAGTGTCTAATAAAAAGGTAAAACTGTGAAAAAGTGATATCCAAAGGATGATAAATAATATATTGAACCAATATACCTATGTTTTGTTATTTATAGCTTTATATACAGCTCTGCTATATGTAGACACCCATGACACTGCTTCTCCCTTATACACCACCGTTTAATGTAGCCATCAGGTTGTCTAATTTATTGTTAATTAGAGAGATTGGGCTAAGAATTGACGTCACACGGGTCATCATGGCAACCGGACGCTCAGACACGAGCGCCGAGTGCACTAAATAAAACTAAAAGCAAAACATGCTGACAGGAGCTGTAGTGTGAGCTAGATTATTTATGTTCCAAAGCTGGTCAATCATAGGGCTGCGTGTTAAAGCGACTTACAGAGGGGAACCGTCACAAATGTCTAAGTGGGCAAATTGGGGAATACATGTTATAGACTGTGACATACATTTCTTAGCCCAATCTCTCTAATTAACAATAAATTAGACAACCTGATGGCTACATTAAACGGTGGTGTATGAGGGAGCAGCAGTATCATGGGTGTCTACATATAGCAGAGCTGTATATAAAGCTACAAATAAACAAAACATAGGTATATTGGTTCAAAAATAAAAAATCATGCTAATACAGTATACAGCAAAACATGAGAGTGCTATAAAGGGGGTGTTATCAAACAATGTTGCCATGGGGGACTACAAGAGTAACTATAGTGTATTGGTAAATTGCACCTGTGGCTCTATAGAATATAATGGTAGTGGTCCGGATCATATAATACCCTAATTTGCACATTTAACTGTAAGCCCCAATGTGATAGATCGTATGGTATAGTGAGGGAAGTTACAGATTGAAATAGCTATAGGTAATAGCAACAGCCCAAACTGCAGCGCATCACTAGTGGGAAAACAAATGGGTAATAATTCCATAAGTCCCACAGAGTATGCAAAAACCAAAACCAAAAATTAACGCTACAATATAAAAATAGGGATTGCTATAGATATAGGATTAGGAATGTGAACAACTAGAACCATATATTAAATGGGCATATGCTCCATGATAAGAAAAAGAAAAAGCCCCCAGTCCACAGAGGCTATCTTAAAGGCAACAATGCCAGTCGAGGTGAACGTTGAGTCCCCTAGGGGTCATAGTCCCTAGGTTTAATATCCATCGTGCCTCTCTTTGCAGAAGGATTTTAGCCCTATCACCCCCCTGTGTAATGGGGGGATGTGGTATATAATCATATACTTGAAATCTGTAGTTTTGTGCCCGGCATCAGCAAAGTGCCGGGGCATTGGGTGATCAGATGTTCCCTTATCAATGGCTGCTCGTATGGCGGACCGGTGGTTCGCCATCCTAGTTCTCAGGTCATCCACCGTCTTGCCCACATAAAACATCCCACATACACAGTGTAGAAGATATACAATGTATTTTGTGGTACAAGTCACTCTGTGGTTTATTTAAATTTTTTTGGTGGAATAGGGGCGACTAAATACATTACCTGTGGTCAGACCCCTACTGGTAGTGCACCCCAAACATCACCACTGCGGGGTGACCCAAGCAAATGATTTAAGACTATGCTGGATGAACTCTTACAACTACTACTCAGTAACAATTATATCAAAAAGAATACCAGTGAATATATGACGGTGGAGTTCCCGAGGACCCCAGTCCTATATATGTTACCTAGGGTACACAAGAGCTTAAAGTCAGCACCTGGGAGACCAATCGTGTCAGCGATAGGCTCCTTACTTCAACCCATAGCAATGTACGTGGACTACATACTACAACCGATAGTCCGTAACATTCCATCCTTTCTACTAGACTCGGCTTCCATGATTAAACTATTGTTGGAGCTACCTCCACTGGTTGAAGAAACATGGCTGGTCACGCTAGACGTGACCAGCTTGTATACAGTCATCCCTCACCAGGAGGGAAATAGCAGCTACTAAAAGACAATTATTAAAATATCCCTACATCGGACCCCCTATTGAAGCCATCAGTGAAATGTTGAGAATGTGCTTGGAGCTCAATTTTTTCCATTTTGAACGGTCATTCTACCTCCAAATAGCAGGAACGGCAATGGGGTCAAACATGGCCCCATCATATGCCAACCTATTTATGGCAGAATTGGAGAATGGAGGTACACACCTATTCCAAGATAATAGAGTACAGCTTTTCAAAAGATATATAGATGACCTGTTCCTCCTTTGGACGGGTACAGAGGAAGAATTACTCAAATGGCTGGATGAATTGAATAGAGCACACCCTACAGTTAAGTTCAAAATGACATATGATAAGAATACAGTAGATTTCCTGGACATAAGGATCTTCAAGCGAGAGGATACTCTGCACACCACCCTCTTTAATAAACCGACCGACAAGAATTCCATCTTATGTGCTTCCAGCTGTCACCCACCCAGCCTGAAAAAGACACTCCCAACATCCCAATTTAAGAGGGTAGCCAGGAACAATACTACTGAGGAACTCGGGGATCAACAAATGACAGAAATGGAAAACAAGTTTCACCTAAGAGGATACCACAAGAAAGCACTAAAGGACAGCAAAGAAGCGGCAACTGAATTGACACAAAGAGAGCTTCTTTATGGCCCTAAGAGCAAACAGAAGGAGGATACACTTAAATTTACCACTACCTATACTAAGGGGAAGGAAGGAATTGCAGGCTCTCTTAGGAATAATTGGAACCTGCTAACCACTGACAGGGACCTACCATTTATGAAAATGCAGCCACCTAGAATTGGTTACTGCAGAGCAACTTCACTCAGGGATCAACTCATCAAAACAAACCCTAGAGAATGTTATAACAAGGCCACCTGGCTTAAAACCAAACCTGGATGTTTTCGATGTTTGGGGTGCACTACCTGTGGGGGTCTAACCACAGGTAATGTATTTAGTCACCCCTATTACACCAAAAAATTTAAAATAAAGCACAGAGTGACTTGTAACATGAAATACATTGTTTATCTTCTACACTGTGTATGCGGGATGTTTTTTGTGGGCAAGACGGTGGATGACCTGAGAACTAGGATGGCGAACCACCGGTCCGCCATATGAGCAGCCATTGATAAGGGAAAATCTGATCAGCCGATGGCCCAGCACTTTGCTGATGCCGGGCACAAAACTACGGATCTCAAGTATATAATTATAGACCACATCCCCCCATTACACGGGGGGGGGGGGGTGATAGGGCTAAAATCCTTCTGCGAAGAGAGGCACGATGGATATTCAACCTAGTGACTATGACTTCTAGGGGACTCAACGTTCACCTCGACTAGCATTGTTGCCTTTAAGATAGCCTCTGTGGACTGGGGGCTTTTTCTTTTTCTTATCATGGAGCATATGCCCATTTAATATATGGTTCTAGTTGTTCACATTCCTAATCCTATATCTATAGCAATCCCTATTTTTATATTGTAGCGTTAATTTTTGGCTTAGGTTTTTGCATACTCTGTGGGACTTATGGAATTATTACCCATTTGTTTTCCCACTAGTGATGCGCTGCAGTTTGGGCTGTTGCTATTACCTATAGCTATTTCTATCTGTAACTTCCCTCACTATACCATACGATCTATCACATTGGGGCTTACAGTTAAATGTGCAAATTAGGTCCACTAGCATTATATTCTAGAGCCACAGGTGCAATTTACCAATACACTATAGTTACTCTTGTAGTCCCCCCTGGCAACATTGGTTTGATAACATTCACTCTATAGCACTCTCATGTTTTGCTGTATACTGTATTAGCATGATTTTTTATTTTCGAACCAATATACCTATGTTTTATTTATTTGTAGCTTTATATACAGTTCTGCTATATGTAGACACCCATGATACTGCTGCTCCCTCATACACCACCATTTAATGTAGCCGTCAGGTTGTCTAATTTATTGTTAATTAGAGAGATTGGGCTAAGAAATGTATGACTCAGTCTATAACATGTATTCCCCAATATGCCCACTTAGACATTTGTGACGGTTCCACTCTGTAAGTCGCTGTAAAATGCAGCCCTATGATTGACCAGCTTTGGAACATAAATAATCTAGGTCACACTACAGCTCCTGTCAGCATGTTTTGCTTTTAGTTTTATTTAGTGCACTCGGTGCGCGCGTCTGAGCATCCGGTTGCCATGATGACCCGCATGACGTAAGCTTCCGGGAGGCGGAGTGAGCGCCGAAAATGTTTGCCAGGCAGGGTATAAGGGGGTGAGTTTTGTATTTCATTGTAATTCTTATTTTTTTAAAATGGGGTAATTCCCGAAACGTGAAAATAAATAATCTTTTATTTATTCTGTACAAGACCCTGTGAGTGACTTCCTTTCTCCACGGACTATATATATTGTGACCTGGGATCTTGGAAACACACAGTCCTCAAAGCTGGAAACACCACACAAGGTTGTAGCTTTATAAAATACAGTCTGTTTATTATCAGGTCTGGCAAAAAACAGGCAAAATAAACATAAACAAAACAAAAGAGGCTTGCTCCACTGAGCACTTACTAACAGTTTTCCTTTACTGCTGGCAAAAAAAAAAAAATCTCAACCCCTGACTGGGGATTTTATTAGCACCTGCTGTTAATTACCACATGCAGGTGAGTAGCTAGCTGAGTCAGACAGAATTCCTGGACTGGACTTTTTGACATAATGTGCTACTTGCAAACTGCGGGGTGGAGCACTGCAACACTTTTGAGGGAATATAGACACCTTCCATTACTATGCCTTGGGTTCTGTCACACATCCTCCCCGCCAGCTCAGACCTAGTGGGGTGAGCGACCATGGCCAAAAGCGTATGCATACGTGAAAGGCCATCAGCATTACCCTGTTTACTTCCTGCCCTGTGTTCTACTGAGAAGAGATAGGGTTGCAAACTAAGGAACCAGCGTGTAACTCTACTATTATTATCCTTATTTTGACTCATCCATTTGAGAGGTGCATGATCAGTAACTAGTCTAAATTTTCTGCCCAACAAATAATATTTGAGAGTTTCAACAGCCCATTTAATTGCTAGACACTCCTTTTCAACAATTGAATAGTTCTTTTCTCTAGGTTGAAGTTTCCGGCTCAGGTATAGTATTGGGTGCTCTTCACTTTGAGTTTCCTGGGAAAGCACTGCTCCAAGCCCAACATCAGAGGCATCCGTCTGTAAAACAAACTCCTTTGAAAAATCAGGGGTGACTAACACTGGTTGTCTACAGATGGCTTCCTTGAGATTTTGAAATGCCTGTTCAGCTTCAGAGGACCATTTCACTATTACTGGAGCTTTTGCTTTAGTGAGGTCAGTTAAAGGACCCGCTATAGTAGCAAAGTTGGAGATAAACCTTCTGTAGTAGCCAACAAGCCCAAGAAATGTTCTGACCTGTTTCTTCATCATAGGTCATGGCCAATTCCTTATGGCTTCAACTTTAGCAAGTTGTGGCTTTACTATTCCTCTTCCAATGGAATAGCCCAGATACTTGGCCTCCTCCAAGCCAATGGTACATTTACTCGGATTTGCTGTCAGACCTGCATTTCTTATGGAATTAAGGACAGCTTGCACTTTTGGCAAGTGAGACTCCCAATCTTCGCTATGTATGACCACGTCATCTAAGTAAGCTGCAGCATAATGAGCATGTGGCCTTAAGATCCGGTCCATCATTCTTTGAAATGTTGCTGGAGCACCATGTAGGCCAAAAGGTAACACCTTGTATTGGAAGAGCCCATCTGGAGTAGAGAAGGCAGTCTTTTCCTTTGCCCGTCCTGTAAGCGGCACTTGCCAATAACCCTTGGTCAAATCCAATGTGGTAAGGTACCTGGCTCTCCCGAGTCTCTCCACAAGTTCATCAACCCTTGGCATGGGGTATGCATCAAACTTGGATATTGCATTCAGCTTCCGGTAATCATTACAAAACCTGATTGTGCCATCAGGCTTTGTTACAAGCACAATTGGGCTACTCCAGTCACTTTGGGATTCTTCAATTACCCCAAGGTCCAGCATTTTGTTTACTTCCAATTTGATTGCTTCCCTCCGGGCTTCAGGTATTCTATATGGCTTTAGATTTATCCTTTTTCCCGGTTCAGTGACAATGTCATGCTCTATTATCTTAGTTCTTCCTGGGACTGAGGAGAAAACATCTTTATTTAATCTGATGAAGTCTTTTACCTCCCTCTTCTGGTGGATAGTCAGGGTTTCTGAGATATTGACTACGGGTTCATTCTCCTCCATTGTAGGGAGGTCTGCTGTTTTTATAGCCACAAGTGTTTCTCTCTCTTTCCACGGTTTAAGTAAATTCACATGGTAAATCTGTACCTCCTTTCGCCTCCCAGGCTGTCTTACTTTGTAATTTACTTCCCCCACTCTGTCAATGACTTCATATGGCCCATGCCATGTTGCCAAAAATTTGTTCTCTACAGTGGGAACCAGGACTAGTACTCTGTCTCCTGGATTAAACACACGAACCCTGGCATTTCTATTATAGCTGTTCTGCTGGTGTTGTTGGGCATTTTCCATGTGTTCTCTAACTATGGGCATAATGGCTGTCATCCGATCCTGCATCTGAGTTATATGTTCAATCACGCTTCTGTGAGGGGTTGACTCCTGTTCCCAAGTCTCCTTAGCTATGTCTAGCAACCCTCTGGGGTGTCTTCCATACAAAAGTTCAAAGGGCGAAAACCCAGTAGAAGCTTGAGGGACCTCTCGGATGGAAAACATTAAATAAGGCAAAAGGAAATCCCAGTTTTTCCCATCTTTATCAATTACTTTTTTGAGCATAGCCTTTAGTGTTTTATTAAATCGTTCTACCAGACCATCAGTTTATGTGTGATATACGGATGTTTTCAGATGCTTTATATGAAGAAGATTACACAACTCCTTTGTAATTCTCGACATAAATGGAGTGCCTTGGTCTGTTAATATTTCTTTGGAAATCCCAACACGGCTGAACATTAACATTAACTCCTTAGCAATTGCTTTTGCTGAAGTAGTACGCATGGGTATTGCCTCAGGGTAACGTGTAGCATAGTCTACTATTACCAATATATACTGGTGCCCCCTTGCAGACTTTACAAGAGGACCCACAAAATCCATACCAATGCGTTCAAATGGGACCTCAATTATGGGTAAGGGTACCAAGGGGCTACGGTATGCTGTAAGAGGGGCAGTTAATTGGCATTCAGGACAAAAAGAACAATAGTTTGTGATAGATGCCATTACACCTGGCCAATAAAACCTCCTAAGAATTCTCTCTCTGGTTTTTTCAATCCCCAAGTGTCCCCCAAGTATGTGGCTATGTGCCAGATTTAATACAGTGTGTCGATATGCCTGGGGTACTAACAGCTGCTTGACAGACTCCTTTTTCCAAACTCTGTACAGTAAATCATTTTCCACTTCAAAGTATGGATAGGTGAGCGCTTTATCAGTATTAATGGGGGTGCCATTTCTTATGGAAATATAGTTTCTAGCCACAGCTAAAGTTGGATCCTCCCATTGTGCAGCCCTAAAGTTACTTGGGCTAACCTCTAGGTCAGTTATTTCTACATCAGGTTCAGATATATTAGATTGACCTGTATTATTCTGTTCAGTATTACCTCCAACTAGGGTTTCCATAGGGGTTGAGTGTTTCCCTCTAGCAGGAGTTATTTTGTCTAAGTCATCCCCCAATAAATCAGAAAAGGGAAAGTCACAAACAGCGCCCTCTACTGAATCCGGTGAATTTTCCTCAGCAGCATCCCATAGATTAAAAAAATGGGGAAAATCTCTGCCTATTATCATTTCATGGACTAATTTATCCACTAAACCAACTCTATGATTTATAGGGCCATTTTGAGTTTCAATAAGTACTTTAGCAGTTGGATACTTGTGTATGTCCCCATGGACACAAGCAATATCTAGGTTCTGGTAATTATCAATAGGAGTATTTCTCAACAGACCCCTGTCTATGAGCGTAACCATGCTACCAGAATCCAGCAAAGCTTTAATTTCATTTCCCTCCACCCTTACAGTGCACCAAGGGTGGCCATTTAAACAATCATTTTTGGTAATTGCATATACTGAGCGAGTGTACAATGAATAATTGTCTCTCATATTGCCAACATTACATTCCATAGCAACATCATTCTCAGGGCAGTCCTTTGCAAAATGTCCATACTCTTTACATTGAAAACATTTAATATTAGCATTAGACAACATCTTTGAGGCTATTGTGGACCCTTCCTGCCTCACAAAACTCTTGTCCCTTGCAGTAATGTCCCTCGGGTTGTAAAAACCCATCTGCTCCTCCCGATACCCCCTTTTCCCCGGAACAGTCTTACCCAATTTACTGGGACTCTGGATCTTCGTGGTTCTAGGTCTTTCCTGGTTGGGGATTTGTAGAAACTCTCCGGCAGTCAAATAGCGTTCCACCAGGGCAACTAGACCGTCAGCAGTTTTAGGTTCACTCTGGCTGACCCACCGCCGCAGGGAAACAGGCAATCCTCACAGGAACCGGTCCATCACAAGCTGTTCCACAATGTGACTAGCTGAGTTGACCTCTGGCTGTAGCCATTTCCTGGCAAGATGTATCAAGTCAAACATCTGTGACCGCACGGCTTTGTCTTGACTGTAAGTCCAGGAGTGAAATCGCTGGGCCCTTACTGCTGTCGTTACTCCCAGGCGGGCCAAGATTTCTGTTTTTAGCTTTTTATAGTCACTGGCCTGCTCAGGCTCCAAATCATAATATGCCTTCTGAGGTTCTCCACTCAGAAATGGCGCAAGGAGACTTGCCCATTCAGACGCAGGCCACCCTTCTCTTTCGGCTGTCCTTTCAAAAGCCATCAGGTAAGCCTCCACATCATCTGTAGCCACCATCTTTTGCAAATAGTTACTCACTCTCAGAGTCTTAGAACTGTGTGGAATTTCTGCAGCACACCTGCCCAGTCTTTCAGCTAGGCCTCGAATCTCCTGCTGCATGGTACGTGTGATATTCTGCTGTTCCTCTCTTTGTGTTAATACCAGTTTTTGTAGCACTGCAATATTTTCTTGCTGGCTGGCAGTAGCTTGCTGCTGTGTGGCAGTGGCCTGTTGCTGTGAGGCCGTAGCCTGTAGTAAAGCCTTTACAACTTCCTCCATTTTAAGTGTGGTATTGTTTCCTTAACAGACTATTAGTGTGTTGCCCGCATTCTCCACCATATGTGACCTGGGATCTTGGAAACACACAGTCCTCAAAGCTGGAAACACCACACAAGGTTGTAGCTTTATAAAATACAGTCTGTTTATTATCAGGTCTGGCAAAAAACAGGCAAAATAAACATAAACAAAACAAAAGAGGCTTGCTCCACTGAGCACTTACTAACAAGTACAACTGTCTGCACTAAGTAGCTTTTCACAAAAGTAATATTGCACAGACCTTTCAAACTTTGTCCTTTAGAGATAATTCCTCTCAGTCTCTCAGGAGAGTGTTTGCAGTTTTCCTTTACTGCTGGCAAAAACAAAAAATCTCAACCCCTGACTGGGGATTTTATTAGCACCTGCTGTTAATTACCACATGCAGGTGAGTAGCTAGCTGAGTCAGACAGAATTCCTGGACTGGACTTTTTGACATAATGTGCTACTTGCAAACTGTGGGGTGGAGCACTGCAACACTTTTGAGGGAATATAGACACCTTCCATTACTATGCCTTGGGTTCTGTCACAATATATATATATATATATATATATATACATACAGGTAGCCCTCAGTTTACACCGGGGTTAGGTTCCAGCAGTGGCGTCACTAGGTGGGTGCGAGGGGTGCGGGCCACACCTGGGTGACTCCCTCCAGGGGGTGACACCACAAAAAACAATTAGAGTTGCGTAGATTTTTTTATTAAAGGGGCCCGGCATTTGTGAACATTAGTGGGACAGGGGAAGTTGTAGACACTTCAACAAATAGTTTTCCCGGCTGCTTTTGCTTGTTTGTACTTTGCTCCTCTCCTGCCCAATTTCACTATGAATGTTGTGGGCGTGCCGTGGGGTTTGCGAAGTTGCGCTGCTAGCCTAAACCTGCCTGCCTATCTGTGCTCATTGCTCAGTGACATGTGGAGCAGTGCAGTCATTCACTGCTGTGCTGTCTCTCTAAATGTGAACTGGGAAATCGTGAGGGGGATGCCTGGCACCTGAAACTGTCTCTAAAGTGAAGGAGCCACGTATGATGCCCACCAGACCGGTACGGTTACGGTACACTAAGTGCACACTGAAGTGGTAGGAGGGGAGGGTGGGCAGTGGGCAGAGTGCAGAGGTGATTGGCCATAAGAAGCGGTAGGCACACGGCCCTGGGCTGTGCACTCACAGACTTGGAACAGAGAGCAGAATTTTCATAGTTTGCGCACCTAAACCTTTTCTTCAGTGATTTATTTTAGAGTGCTCTGTTTATCTTTCATTTGATGCTCTGCTGAGCCAGGAAACAGCTCTCGGCATGAGCTTTATAATTAATGCAGTGCAGTTTACATATTTTGTATGTGTCTCAGTGTTTTTGTGTGTGTGTGTGTGTCTCAGTGTTTTTTGTGTGTGTCTAAGTGTTTGTGTGTGTGCCTGAGTGTTTTTGTGTGTGTGTCTGAGTGTTTTTCTGTGTGCGTTTTTGTGTGTGTGTCTGAGTGTGTTTCCGAGTGTTTGTGTGTGCATCTGAGTGTGTTTTTAAGTGTGTCTGAGTGTTTGTATGTGTGTGTGCTTGTCTTTTTGTGTGTAGATAGAGGATATAAGTCCTCAGAGGGTGCGCAGGTGCTGACCAATTGATTGTATATAGGAACTCGAAGGCGATGGCTGCACTCCCGATATTCGGTCCCGATGGAATCCGGAGCTGTGAGAGAGGAAGAGAAGAGAGGCGCCCAAACCATAAAACAGTATCGTAGTGTGATATAATAGGAACCCCTGCTGGTGATGAACCGGTTAAATTTAGAACAGGAAGACAGGTATTACTTGTTAGGTACGCCCCCTAACAGGTGTTCGTAAGGTATTTATTGTCAGCAAGGGCTCATTATAACACAGCCTGATGAGCGGCATTTCTAGCCGGGAAACGCGTTGCTGTTGTTTTCTTTTCAAAGAAATACAGACGTTTTATATACCTGTCCGATCCTGGTGTTTTTACTACCCCATTCTATCCCCCATTGTAAGCCGAGACCTGCTGCCTGTGCCCGAAGCTGTATATCTGACATCTTCAGTGGCAGTGTTTGGGTTCGTTCGGAGACACACAAGGCCAGCAGAGGTGCTTGTCGATCGGTGGACGGGGAGTGACGTACGCTCACGGAGGTGTGTCAGTCGGGCGACTCTCAACAGTCCCGACCTGCGCATAGAGGCACGTCATCCGTGCTGCCAATTTTGTGAGTATCTGGATCAGCGGGGTTATCTGGCAGCGAGGGGTTCCTATTATATCACACTACGATACTGTTTTATGGTTTGGGCGCCTCTCTTCTCTTCCTCTCTTTTTGTGTGTGTCTGCTTTCTGGGGGGAGGGGGTGACACCATAACTTACCACACCGGGTGACACCAACCCTAGTGACGC